>NW_025409638.1:0-12662 GCF_002201575.2 Neomonachus schauinslandi
CCCTCCCAGCAGGCTCCGGGCAACAAGCAGGTGTGGCCTGAGCCCAGAGTGTTCATAAAGGGTGTGTCGCACCACCACCCTCCCCCACCCTCATGGAACCCCAGTGTGTCCCTAGAGCAGAGCAGGTAGGTGAGCATCCTCCACTCGGGTCTCATCCTGAGTGACCCAGGAATTAGGGGCAGGAGAGGAGGGTATCTGGCAGCCAGACCCCATTTCATCTGGTCCCCTGAATTTAGCTGGATATCTACCAAACCATTTTGAACACCCATGAAATCAGCCTGAGATGTAAGAATATATATCTGGATCTCTACAAGCAGAAAAATGACCACTTTTTGCAAGGTAGGATGTGCGGAGTTGTGAATCTGCAGGGAGATATTGGAAGATAAACAGAAGGGGGAGGGAGCCTCCATAAGCTGGCTCCTAGAGAGAGGTATGACACAGGAGCACAGAATGAGAACCCTCAGAAATCTGCTGTAGTGAGAGACATCCCTTTCTGAAAGGGGCTCTGGAAATGAAAAGGCAGAATTCTAGGTAGAGCACTGTGGTCTCAGGTCACGAGGCACCACAGAGCAAAAGGAGATTCCTGAACCAGTAGAGAGCCCGAGCAGTGGAGCCAGGAAGCAGGTTATGGTCAGTGAGCCCAGGAAAGCACTCTCCACTCAGATCGCCATAAACCACGAGCCGGGCCGGTCGATAACTGCTCTTTCCTTGAACAGCCTGAAAAAACCTGGAACCTGTGCCTATGACCAGGCAAAAACTTGCCTAGGGGTCGCAGACCAGAAAGGGCTTTAGAGCGGCCCCCAGACCTGATCCAGGAGCTTCAGGTGCACGCGAGTCTGCGGCTGCTCCAGGCTTTAGAATCACAAAGGGCAGTGGCACTCCTGGGCCCCATGATGGGGACATCTGAGATCGGAGATGCTGCAGGGGTGCACCGCGGGAGGCTGCGCTTGTCAGTGGTACATGCAGACGTGGAGACTGTTTGTCCTGGAGGGTTTATTAAAAGGCAGGCTGTGAATTTTCTCTCTGGGCCAAAGGTTTGGCAGTGGCCATTTTTGCTCTGATCCTGTGAAGAGGAGCAGAAAGCCCCCAGGGAACAAAAGCCACACAGAGGACCAGCTCCCACTGAGCCCATCCCCCTCAAAGGGGGCAGGGCAACTCCGCACAGGCAGGGTTACCTGAGAAACTGTGCAACAGGCCCCTCCCCCAGAAGACAGGGGGGAAGAACAGCAGGATATTATGGATCCCATAAGACTGTAAAATCTCAGTGCCAGGGGAAAATTATATATTGAGCTCCAGGTGTGGCCTCACAACTTGTTTATTTTTCGGATAAAATTTTCTTTTTCTTTTTTCTATTTTTTTTTCTTCTTATGCTCTTTCTCCATTTTTTTTCCTTTTTACCTTCTTATTTCAACTAGATGTTTATTATATCAACTTACATTCCATAGTAGCTTTTTAGCTTGTATTTTTTCACACCTATATTTTTTATAGATATATGCGTTATTGTAGTCTTTTTCTCACTATTCAATTATACCTTTATATATATATAAGTTTTACTTTCCTTGTAATTTTGGGACATAGTGTCCTCTAACACAGAGACCAAAATACACCCAGGAACAACTGAAACACCCTGCTTTGTCCACACTGAGAGATTATAGCCCCCTTTTTACTCCCCGCCTTTTAAAATTTTTTAAATTTTATACCTGTGTTTCATTTTGGCTTTGTTTTTTTGGTGGTGGCTTCTGACCACTCCAGATTTTGCTAGGGCACATCTTGCTTGGGTTGTGGTTGATATTTTGGACTCTGTTTATTTATTCAACCATCCCTCGACAGAATGACTAGGAGGAGGAACTCTCCACAAAGAAAAGAAACAGAGACAATGTCCTCTGCCACAAAACTAATGGATATGAATATAAGCAAGATGTCAGAGATAGAATTCAGGATAGCAATCATAAAGTCAATAGCTAAGCATGAAAAAAATATTAATGACAATATAGAATCTCTAAGGGCAGAAATTAGATCTAATCAGGCTGAACTAAAAAATGCTATGAATGAGATGCAGTCTAAACTGAATACTCTAACAGCCAGGGTAAATGAGGCAGAAGAGAGAATTAGTGATCTAAAAGATAATCTGATGGAAAGGAAAGAAGTCGAGGAAAACAGAGAAATCCTGCTAGTAGCACATGAGAAAAGGATTGGAGAGATTAATGATACCATGAAACGTTCCAACATCAGAATTATTGGAATCCCGAGGGGCTGGAGAGAGAGGGCTAGAAGGTATATTTTAGCAGATCATAGCTCAAAACTTCCCTAATCTGGGGAAGGAAACAAGCATTTGAGTCCAAGAGGCAGAGAGGACCCCTCCCAAAATTAATAAAAATAGATCAACACCCTGACATATAATAGTGAGGCTTGCAAATTTTACAACCAAAGAAAGTATCCTGAGAATTTCCAGGGAGAGGAGGTTCCTGGTTCCATGGAGGGAGGAACATCAGAATAACATCAGACCTGTCCACAGAAACCTGGCAAGCCAGAAAGGGCTGGCAAGACATATTCAGTGTGCTAAATGAAAAGAACATGCAGCCAAGAATATTTTATCCAACAAGGCTGTCATTCAGAATGGATGGAGAGATAAAGAGCTTTCAGGATAGGCAGAAACTGAAAGAATATGCAACCACCAGGACTGCCCTGCAAGAAATATTAAGGGGAATTCTGTAAGCGAAGAGAGACCCCCAAGAGTCACATAGATCAGAAAGAACCCAAGAAAATCTATAGAAGCAGGAACATTATAGGCAATACAATGGCACTAAATTCATATCTTTCAATAGTTATTCTGAATGTAAGTGGGCTGAATGCTCCCGTGAAAAGACACAGGGTTTCAGACTGGATAAAAAAAGCAGGACCTATCCATATGCTGTCTATAAGAGACTCATTTTGAATCTAAAGACACCTCCAGATTGAAAGTGAGGGGATGGAGAACGATTTACCATGCTAATGGACCTCAAAAGAAAGCTGGGGTAGCATTCCTCATATTAGACAAATTAGATTTCAAACCAAAGACCATAATAACAGATGTAGAGGGACACTATGTCATACTTAAAGGGTCTATCCAACAAGAAGATCTAACAATTGTAAATATCTATGCCCCCAACATGGGAGCAGCAAATTATATAAACCAATTAATAACCAAAATAAAGAAACATATTGATAATAATACATTAATAGTAGGAGACCTCAACACTCCACTCACAGCCCTGGACAGATCATCTAAGCAGAGATCAACAAAGGAACAAGAGCTTTGAATGACACACTGGACCAGATGGGGTTTGTAGATATATATATATAATATTCCTTCCTAAAACAACAGAATACTCATTCTTCTCGAGTGCACACAGAATTGTCTCCAGAATAGACTACATACTGGGTCACAAATCAGGTCTCAACCGATACCAAAAGATTGAGATTATCCCCTGCATATTTTCGGACCAAAATGCTGTGAAACTGGAACTCAACCACAAGAGAAATTTGGAAGGAACTCAAACACTTGGAAGTTAAAGAGCATCCTGCTAAAGAATGATTGGGTCAACCAGGATATTAAAGAAGAACTTAAAAATTTATGGAAACTAATGAGAATGAAAACACATTGGTTCAAAACCTATGGGATACTGCAAAGGCGGTCCTAAGAGGGAAATACATAGCCATCCAAGCCTCTCTCAAAAAATTTTTAAAAATCCCAAATGCGCAAGCTAACCTTATACCTAAAGGACCTGGAGAAAGAACAGCAAATAAAGCCTAAACCAAGCAGGAGAAGAGAAATAATAAAGATTAAAGCAGAAATCAATGAAATGGAAACCAGAAAAACAGTAGAACAGAGCAACAAAACTAGAAGCTGGTTATTTGAAAGAATTAATAAGATAGATAAACCACTGGCCAGATTTATCCAAAAGAAAAGGGAAAGGACCCAAATCAATAAAATCATGAATGAAAGGGGAGAGATCATGACTAACACCAAGGAAATAGAAACAATAATCAGAAATTATTACCAGCAACTATATGCCAACAAATTAAGCAGTCTGGAAGAAGTGGATGCATTCCTGGAAACTTATAAACTACCAAAACTGAAACAGGAAGAAATAGACAATCTGAATAGACCAATAACCAGTAAGGAAATTGAAGCAGTAATCAAAAACCTTCCAAAAAAAAAAGAGTCCAGAGCCAGATGCTTCCCAAGGGAATTTTACCGAACACTTAAAGAAGAAATAATACCTATTCTACTGAAGCTGTTTCAATAAATAGAAATAGAAGGAAAACTTCCAAACTTGTTCTATGAGGCCAGCACTACACTGAACCCAAAACCAGACAAAGACCCCATCAAAAAGGAGAATTACAGACCAACATCCCCGATGAACATGGATGTCAAAATACTCACCAAGATTCTAGCCAATGGTATCCAACAGTACATTAAAAAGATTATTCACCATGACCAGGTGGGATTTATTCCTGGGATGCAAGGTTGGTTCCACATTCGGAAGTCAATCAGTGTGATAGAGCACATTAATAAAAGAAAGGACAAGAACCATATGATCCTCTCAATCAATGCAGAAATAGCATTTGACAAAATATAACATCCTTTCCTAATTAAAACTCTTCAAAGTATAGGGATAGAGGAAACATACCTCAATATCATAAAAGCCATCTATGAAAAGCCCAAGGTGAATATCATTCTCAATGGGGAAAAACTGAGAGCTTTTCCCCTAAGGTCAGGAACACGACAGGGATGCCCACTCTCACCACTATTGTTCAACCAGTACTAGAAGTCCTAGCCTCAGCAATCAGACAACAAAAAGAAATAAAAGGCATTCAAATTGGCAAAGAAGAAGTCAAACTCTCTCTTTTCACAGATGAAATAATACTTTATGTGGAAAACCCAAAAGACTCCACCCCCAAATTACTAGAATTCATAAAGCAGTTCAGCAACATGGTGGGATACAAAATCAATGCAGAGAAATCAATTGCATTTCTATACACTAACAATGTAACTGAAGAAAGAGAAATTAAGGAATCGATTCCATTTACAATAGCAATAAGACACCTAGGAATAAACCTAACCAAAGATGTAAAGGACCTATACTCTAGAAACTACAGAACACTTATAAAAGAAATTGAAGAAGACACAAAGAGATGGAAAAACATTCCATGCTCATGGATTAGAAGAATAAACATTGTTAAAATGTCTATGCTGCCCAGAGCAATCTACACTTTCAATGCAATCCCTATCAAAATACCATGGACATTTTTCAGAGAACTGGAACAAACAATCCTTAATTTGTATGGAACCACAAAAGACCCTGAGTCACCAGGGGAATGTTGAAAAAGAAAATCAAAGCTGGTGGTATCACAATTCCGGACTTCAAGCTCTATTACAAAGCTGTCATCATCAAGACAGTATGGTACTGGCACAAAAACAGACACATAGATCAATGGAACAGAATAGAGAACCCATAAATGGACCCTCAACTCTATGGTCAAGAAATATTTGACAAAGCAGGAAAGAATATCCAATGGAAAAAAGACAGTCTCTTCAGTAAATGGTGCTGGGAAAATTGGACAGCCACAAGCAGAAGAATGAAGCTGGGCCATTCTCTTACACCATACACAAAGATAAACTCAAAATGGATGAAAGACCTAAATGTGAGACAGGAATCCATCAAAATCCTAGAGGAGAACATAGGCGGTAACCTCTTCGACATCGCCCACAGCAACTTCTTTCAAGACACATCTCCAAAGGCAAGGGAAACAAAAGCAAAAATGAACTTTTGGGACTTCATCAAGATAAAAAGCTTCTGAACAACAAAGGAAATAGTCAACAAAACTAAGAGGCAACCCACAGAATGGGAGAAGATATTTGCAAATGACATTTCAGAAAAAGGGCTAGTATCCAAGATATATAAAGAACTTCTCAAACTCAACACCCAAAAAACAAATAATCAAGTCAAAAAATGGGCAGAAGACATGAACAGACACTTCTCCATAGAAGACATACAAATGGCTAATGGACACATGAAAAACTGTTCAACATCACTAGGCATCAGGGAAATACAAATCAAAACCACAATGAAATAGAAAAAATAGAGCTACCCTACAACCCCGCAATTGCACTACTGGGTATTTACCCCAAAGATACAGATGTAGTGAAAAGAAGGGGTACATGAACCCCAAAGTTCATAGCAGCAATGTCCACAGTAGCCAAACTGTGGAAGGAGCCAAGATGCCCTTCAACAGATGAATGGATAAAGAAGATGTGGTCCATAAATACAATGGACTATTACTCAGCCATCAGAAAGGATGAATACCCACCATTTGCACTGACATGGATGGAACTAGAGGGGATTATGCTAAGTGAAATAAGTCAATCAGAGAAAAACAGTTACCATACGGTTTCACTCCTATGTGAAACATAAAGAATAGGTGGAGGACCACAGGGGAATGGAGGGAAAACTAAATGGGAGGAAATCAGAGAGAAAGACAAACCGTGAGAGACTCTGGACTCTGGGAAACAATCTGAGGGTTACAGAAGGGCAGTGGGTGAGGGGATGGGATAGCTGGGTGATGGGTATTAAGGAGGGCACGTGTTGGGATGAGCACTGGGTGTTATATGCAACTAATGAATCATTGAACATTATATAAAAACTAATGATGTACTTACTGTAAGGTGGCTAACTGAACATATTAAAAAAATAATTAAAAAATAACCCAAAGATATTGGGATATTACTAAGTGGACTGAAAATTATCCAAACATTGTATAATGAATAAGCTTTCCTATGCATTTTTAAATATTTCTCTGTATAAACTTGACACTTGATAGTAATATACTAATATAGAGTGGTTCGTTCACACTCCTTCTTTACCCCCTTGGAAGTTGTTAAAAATACATTTAAAGAAATAAAATATGACCCAAGTAAAAAAGAAGGAAGCCACAGATGGCAGCATCCCGTGTGGGGTCCCGTGGCTCTGAGGGTCACAGGGAGGAGGCCGAGGAGCCAGGACGGAGCTGGTGTCCGAAGGGTGGTGGTGGCAAGGGCAGGGCTCTGCTCCCATGCCAACCCCAGGTGGGCCGCCTCCTTCCTGGTCCTATTGTTCTCGGCTTGCTGTGTCCGCTGCCAGGCCAGTGGGGAGACCAAGGGCGCTCAGCCCCCACCCCCAGCGGCTGCAAGCTCAGGGCACACGTCCCGCAGTTGTCCCATATTTATTCCAGCCCCCGCGGGAAGTCGTGCACATCCTGTTCCTCACCCGTCCCTTCCTATCCGACAGCCACACCGAGATCACGATTCCCCGGGTTTCAGGTGTTGCTCTTTGGTGTGGGAAGAATCCAGCTTCCATGTCCAGAAGGACGTTCTAATTCACACCAACGCGTCCTCACTGCACAGGGGCTTCAGGCTCCTGTGTGGAAATGCAGACGAGCGCTGGCTGAGGGAGGGAGTTTCTACCCTCAGGGGCTGCCTGTCCCCAAGTCAGTCCTGTTTCTCTGAAAGGAAATGAGGGGAAAGGAGAGGCAGGAGGGGTGCTCCTGGGAACCTGGTCTAGGGTTCCCTAGAAAGCCAGCACGGTCCTGATGCACGAGATGTCTCCTGCAAGGGCATTCTGGAGCAAACAGGAGTCCCCTGCAGCCTGCGTGAGCTCACTGGCCCCGCACAGACCCGGGGACTCGCCCAGTGACTCCTGCAGCAGCTGCCCATCCCCACTGTGCTGAGAGCTCGGGGGCTCGGCGCCGTCCAGCCCTGTGTCCAGGGACACGCAGGGAAGGCGTGGGGAAGAGGGGACTCAGCCTCACTGTGTCTGGTCCCAGAGCCCGCGCTCCCCCGGCTGCAGACGGAGTCTCTGCATCTCCAGGAGGGTGTCCAGCCCGAAGCCCAATGTCAGCACAAAAGCCACACTGCCCAGCGCATGTCCTCGGGCTCAGGGTCATGAGCTCTCTGCCCACCAGGGAGCTGTGTCCAATGGGTTGGAAGTTTCCGGAAGCTCCAGGGTGTGGGAGAAGCAATCCCCACACTGAACTCCCGGGATCCATCCAGCAAGCCCCCTTTGTGGCGGGAGATCCTCTCAATGGCAAGGGGGGGTCTTGGGCTCCTGGGTTGACACCCAACTCCAGACAGGTCAGCCTTTATTGCAGACAAATAACTGGGCATTTTACTTTGTGTGATGTTCCTGACATCATTGTGTCAGCGAGAGCGTCACCACGTGTCTGCAGTTAGTGAATATTGTAGTAATTTCCAGCGTGGGGACGAGGAGTCCTGAGCACAACACAGGACTTTGAGAGTCTCCCCTCAGGGCTGCAGGGCCCTGCGCGGAGTTGGGCAACATCCCTGAACTCAGGGGGAGAAGGTGAGCCCACGGAGGACCCACAGGTTACGCCAGGCAGGAGGTGGGGTGATTATTGGGGTGTGGGAATGGGGGCAGGAATTGGGTCAAGAGACAGGAGGAGAACAACCAGCACCTACGGAGGGTCAATCTGAAGGCACAGGAATCACGATCGCCGGGTTACAGAGGAGGGCGCTGGGCTCCTTTTTTTTTTCTTGTATACATCAGTAGTTTATTCCTTTTTATTATTCAGCAGTACTCCATTGTATGAATATGTCACAATATATATTCCAGTTCTTGATGAAATTTGGATATTTTCAATTTTTGGTATATTATGAACAAGGCTAGTCTAAACATCATCGTACAAATAATATTACAGGTGGATATTTTCATTTCTCTTGTAGGATTACGTAGGAATGCTAAGTATATATTTTATTTTTATATTATTATATTATATTATATTATTTATTTTAGGCAGCCTCAGAAGATTATTTTTTCCTAATATGTAAATGGCACAGACCTGGATCTAAAAACTATTCTGATAATGATTGATAGGAAGGATTGCAGACAGGATTCCTTGTAGTAGGAAATCCAGTTGGGAAACTCTTGCATTGGGCAAAATTTTTTTTTATATTTTTATTTAAATTCAATTAATTAACGTATACTGTATTATTAGTTTCAGAGGTAGAGTTCACCGATTCATCAGTTACATGTAATACCCAGTGCTCATCACATCCCGTGGAGGGCACTTCCTCAGGATTAGTGACTCGCCCAAGGTCACACAGCTCATCCTGACCCCCGCGCCTGCCCCCAGGCTCGGAGCTGACAGCTCGTGGCCTGGATTCTCACAGACAGGGGCTCCCTCCTCTTCTCCCAAAGTCTCGCTCCCCTCAAACCAGGACCCCTGCAGCCCTGGGGGGCAGTGCTGAGCGCAGCCCCCCACGGCCACGATGTCGGGCTCTGGCTCAGCCCTCTCCCCGAGGGTGCAGGGGGAGCAGTGCGGAGTCTGCGGGTGCTGCCTGGGGGGGCTTTGGCACCACATTTAGTCCCTCCTCCCAGTGCACCTGCAGTGCTGGCCTATCCTGTGTGCAGATGAGGCCACGGTGGACCCGCCCACAAGTGCTCAGCGTCACCGTGGAAGCTGGAGGAGCATCTCTGTCTGTCTGTCCCCAGAGCCCGGCCGCCAGCACACTGCGCTCCCGGAGACAGACCCACTGTGCGCCCTCAGCACGGCCAGGCTGCTGGAGGGAGACAGGGGAGCCACCCAACCTGAACCCCGCAGACTGGTCAAGGGGGAGGGCCAGTGAGGAGCAAGGAGCCCCCGTCTGCTTCCTGAAGGGGAGACTTCAGATTCAAGGTGGGAAAGAAGTAGTCTCAGCTGCTCTTGGGAGCCCTGCGGATGCGGCCACACTGCAGCCGGACTCGCCACCCACAGCGAGCTTTCCTGCTGCTTCCGGAGAGCCTCCTTTCCTGGCTGATGAGGCGGTGGGCCGGTGCTGGGGACCAGGCTATGTGAAAACCGTGTCCTACCCAAGGACACATCAGGCTCCCTGCAGACGGGGGCGAGCTGGAGGTGGCCCTGGCTGCTGGGCACTGGTCTTACGACTCCTTCCCAGCTCCGGGGCGCAGGGGGTCCTCTGAACTGAGCCACAGATGGGCGCGTCCACCCTGTGGGGACCAGAAGCGCTAGAGTCAGGGCTCCTGTTGCTGAAGAGCCACCCGGGAGGACTTAGCAGCATCCTGCTGGCCCGGGGGGGTGGGCGGAGCAGGGCAATAGCTCAGGGCCCTGCGGGAACCCACAGCTCACAGCGTCCACCTCCAGCTCACTCCAGGGCCAAGTCTTTGAAGGGAGCACAGATGTGCTCAGGTTCAAGTGCTTGTTTCACTCTCTTCTTGTGTCTAAGGGCAAATACCTGAATCTGAGTCGTACAGTGTGTCTGTGTTGTGTTTCCACTAGACAGCAAGATGGCTGGCACGGATGTGTATTTGGGCCCAACCCTGATGGGCTGTGCTTGGTCCTGAAGATGTGGGGCACCACCCAGGACAGGATAGGCTGTGCACTCACCTGGTGACAGCGTACCTGACTGCCCAGGGCCACTGGGGAACCCGCAGAGAGCAGCTCTCCCTCACTTCCCCAGAAGCTGGGTGGGGCCCTCAGGTGGAGTGTCTGTCCCAGGGCAGGTGATGGGCAGGTCCGGTTGCCTGGGAAGCCACCGCGGGCTCAGGGACGGCAGCAGATGGTTACTGAGGCCACCGGAGGGACGCCTGTGCTCAGTAAACACTGCTGAACAGACACCACTGATGGTTGCCACACCCAGTTTAGCAGACAGCTGCTGGTCTTACCCAGCACGTATGTGAGTCCACACTGTCCTCACGGGCAGGGTTGGGACGGGTGAGACAACAACACCCCCCCTCAGCTGCACCTGCACCTGCACCAGCCTGAGAGCCGGGCCGCCTGCCTCCCCTGAGCTCAGGACCCCAGGCCTCCATCAGAAGGGGGAGGGCAGGAGCCAGTCTGGGGCAGGACAGGGCAGGCTGCTGGGGCCCTGTGAGCTACCCCTGGAAGGGTCAGCAGAAAGGTGACGGGGATGACGGGAGGGAAGGGTCTTACCCCAGGGAGCGGGCACAGGTGGGCAGGCTGGGGCTGTGGGGCTTCCACTCTCAGGTCTCTGAGGGTCGGGGCTGGACTGCTCTGAATGGGGAGCTATTTCCCAGTTAACTCTCCTGCTGGGGCTCCCCTCCCCTCTGTATCCCCATGGAGGGGCTCAAAGTTCCCCGGCACATTCTTGGGGCCTGCGAGTGGGGATCCGTAGAACCCACCCTCTTCCCTGTAGGGCAAGTGGGGGGTCTGAGCCCCTGGGGTCGGCAGAAGCTGGTGCAGGTGGTCAGTCCTTCCTGCCCCACTGAAGATGCTGAGAACTATCCAGCCCAGACCCCCAGCAGGAGAGATAGACTGGTCAGTTGGGTGGGGTCCACAGGAAGCTGGGCTGGCGGGAACCCTGCAGGGGCACTGGACCCGGTCAGGGCAGGAGGCTTCTCTGCACCCGTGGGCTTCCCCAGGTTCTGAGGAGATGGCGTTGGAATGACTGATGGGGAGGTTAAGAGCAAGGGGAAGGTCCCCGTGATGCCAGACCCTCAGGCCCCCCAGGAGGACAGCATTCATGCCCCAGAGAAGGAGGGTGGTTTCCACCAGCCTCTCCCGGCTCAAGTCACTGAGGGTCCCCGATCCCTGCTGGGAGACCAGCCTGGGCTTCTCAGGTCAGCACCTTGCGGGAGGTACAGGGGGGCAGCTGTGGTCGGCAAAGGGCCGCTATGGACCCCAGAGGCTGCAGAGATGCCAACACAGGCTTGTTTCCTCTGCCTGGGGGTGTGAGACAGGAGAGAGGGTACCCTGGGTCAGGCCTGGCTTCCCTCCCCCTCAGTGTGGCTTCTCAAGGACTGCCAGGGACTTGGGTCTAGAAAGACCAGTGGCCTAGGAGGCCTGAGACCTGGGCCTGGCTCTGTCCCATCCAGGTGTCCAGACTGTGGGCTCCAGATCACCTAAATGGTCCTGACTTTCCTCATCTGTAAAATGGATGGTAATCCTGAGCCCCCACTGCCCCTCACAGGGAACGAGCTTGTGAACCACAGAGACCTAGACTCACAGAGGACTGGTGACCTTAGCTCTCTTGCGGCACAGGACGGCGGGAAGGGACAGAGATTAGTATCTGCAGGTGTAAAAAGTCCCAGGGGCTGCCCCAGCATGGCATGTGGGCTGGCTGACCCTCCGGGGTCCCCGGCCTGCAGCTGCTGGGGGCTCCCTTCCGGGCCCTGCGCCCCACCCCAAGCTGTGGTTTCCACAAGCAAACAATTCTCACCCTGAGAGAGCTCGCCCAGGGCTGTGGGGACAGGGACAGGGGCATAGCTGACTTGGTCCCCATCACCCTGAAGGGACCAGGGGATGGGCTGCCCAGATTAGAACTCCATCCAAGGAGTTTCTCCCCAAGAAGCTCAGGGACGGCCCATGGAAGGGATCCCCCATCACTGGCTGGGAGCAGGGGAACAAGGCAGTGCTGAGTGCTCTCTGGTCTGAGGGACACTGAGCAGTTCGGGGGAGCCCAGAGGGGTGCGGTGACTTGCTGGAGGCCACACAGTGGGATGGGACAGTGGCGGCGATGCTGGATTTCTCAGAGTTCCTTGTTAGGGGTCCAGACCCTGACTCTTGCTCTGCTGGGTGACCTCTGGCAGGTGGTCCAAACCCTCAGGACTCAGGTCTCACATCCATAAAGTGGGTTTAACAGCCAACAGGCTGACCACCTTGAGTGC
>NW_025409639.1:0-12653 GCF_002201575.2 Neomonachus schauinslandi
AGAGAGGAAATAAGTAAACATTTAGTCTTTTCATTAATTAAAACTGAAATTTCTGATTATGTAAGTGAGGTTCTTAATCTTTATCCAATAAATGAAATAAATTTTAAGCTGTAACACTCTTAAAGAAAAAATAGAAAATTTTGTTTCTGGATTGTGATTTATAATTTATTTTTAATTGTATCTGCATTTAATAGATACACAGACACACATCAAATGAATGAACTGACAATTTATAGTTTTTTTTCTAATATGAACTGTTTGTCATTGTAGAATCATAAGGAAGGAAAGGTTGCCAACAGAGTATACAGAATTATTTCTGGAAGATGATTTTTAGTTTTTCAAATATCTCCAATAGTAGATACATTTTATATTATTCTCAGGAAACTTTAGTATTCATCGTTGTTAATTTTTGTTTTAGATTTAAAAAATTTTAAGTAATCTCTATACCCAACATGGGGCTTGAACTCACAACCCTGGGATCAAGAGTCACACACTCTTCCGACTGAGCCAGCCAGGCGCCCCATAGTTGTTAAATTTAACATGTGAATTCTTTCATATCTGAAATTCAGAAATACTGGTGATTTGATTTTTTTTTGTCCCTTTCTTCTTTCCTCCTGTGAATATTGGGTCCTGCTTGATGATCATACATGTATTTGGAGACTTTAAAACCTTCAACTTGGATGATCATGATTATTAATTTTTTAATACTAGATTCTTTCCCCAGTCTTTAACTACCATCCTATATTCATTGATAGGAAATTAGAGCTATTAGTATGCTGTTCACAGTGGAATAAGAAAATCATGTGAATTTTAAAATAGGGCTTTATATTTTTCTCGTACATTGTAGTAGTACTTAAAGATGCCTCAAAATTCTCTAATCCTATAAGTATTTCTCTTCTACAATTTAAATCTTTTAAAATTAATTTTTAGAAAAGTATTCTTACAAAATCTTGAATTGGTGTTTTGCAATTAAATCTTTTTATTAATCTCAAAAATGCTATTCATTAAAGAAATTAATACTTGCCTATATATATATATTTTTTTTCTAAATATTTATTTCAGAGAGAGAGAGAGAGTCGGGGTTAGGGGCAGAAGGAGAGGAAAAGAGAGGGAGAGAAGCAGACTCCCCACTGAGCATGGAGCCTGATTTGGGACTCAATCTGACAAACCTGAGATCATGACCTGAGCCAAAATCAAGAGTCAGATGCTTAACCAGTTGAGCCACCCAGGTGCCCACTAACTTGCCTATATTAATAAAAGTCTATTTTCTATCCTTGAAACTAATGTTGAAGTATATAAATGAAATATTGAATCCCATGGTTTTTCCCCCCCTGCTTTTATTTTTATTCTGAAAATTTCAGAGTTCTGTGTAGGTTTACATTAATTATATCAGGTTAGTATATTTTATAGATATTTGTTTTATTAACATCATGTGCTTTTCCTGTCATTTTTTCCTACTCCAAATGTATTTGTGTAAAACTTTCTCCTTAAGTCTCCTGGGTGCTTCAAATTTGGTATGTCCCAGATTGAAGACTTTGTTTCTGACCCTTTCCTCTTCCCTGACTTTTTGTAATCTGCTTTGTCATTTGTTTTCCCCATCCTAGTATATTGTGCCACTGAAACACTGAAGCAGGAAAAATCCTGGACTGCAAACTTCCCTGAAATTACTACATCCAGGGGCACCTGGGTGGCTCACTTGGTTAAGCATCCGACTCTTGATGTTGGCTCAGGTCATGATCTCAGGGTCCTGGTATCAAGCCCTGTTACAGGCTCCATACTGAGTAGGGAGTCTGCTTGAGGATTCTCTCTCTTCCTCTCCCTCTGCCCCTCCCCCTGCACACACACACACTCTCTCTCTCAAAATAAGTAAATCTTTAAAAAAAAAATCACCACATCTCTACCTCTGAAACCAGTAATACATTATATGTTAATTAATTGAATTTAAATTAGAAAAAGGGACGCCTGGGAGGCTCAGTCGGTTAGGGGGCTGCCTTCAGCTCAGGTCATGATCCAGGGGTCCTGGGATTGAGTCCCAAGTTGGGCTCCTTGCTCAACGGGAAGCCTGCTTCTCTCTCTGCCTGCCACTCCTCCTGCTTGTGCTTTCTCTGTCTCTGACAAATAAATAAAATCTTAAAAAAGAAAAAGTAAAAAACAAAACAAAAAAATCACCACATTCAGTATTTTGTCCCTGCTTACCATTTTTCATATCTTATTATCATAATTCACTCTCTCACGTATAGTTTTGAAATACTCTTCTGGTTTTGGTTCCTTTATGTTCATCTTTACATTGCTGTCAGACCTTTCTACAATATATTTCTGACGATGTAACTCCTCTGCTTATTTAGTGGATCCCCATTACATGAAGGAGAAGGTTCATATTCTAGCATGACACTTGCCTTTTTTGGTTCAGTCCTGATTTTCCAATTATCTCTCTCTGTCCCATTCCCAAAAGTTGTGTTCCAGTTTTGCCACATTCTGGAGCTATCGTCACTGCGTTATTTCATACTTCATCCTTTTCGCTCATTCTACCTTTTCTAGAGTGTCCTTCACACCCTCCTTGTGCACCTTGTCTGTCTTTCAATATACAGCCCTATCTGCAGCATTTCCTGAGCTTCCCATATGCAACTCTTTTCTCCTTTGTGCCTTCACTGTGCTTTATTCACTTGACCTGTAGAACTAGTAAATGATACTCTTCTGTTCTTAATTGTTTTGGTCCATCTCTATCCCTACTAGCATATAGGGCAGTCTCTGTCGTTTATATTTCCAGCTTCTCCCACGATAGTGCCTATGACTTGACAGGTACGGTATGTATTTGTCTTTCTGAGTGAGTGAGTGAGTGAGTGAACAAGTGAATTAATGTGATGTTTTCTGAAGTTGGGTTTTTGTTTTGTGTTGTTTTTATAGGAAGGAGAGGTGCAGCCGGCAACTGGAAAAAAGGACAATGGTATTAATATTACTGAAAGTGCTCCACAAGAGCAAACAGTTAATGACCATCTAACTTCTGCTGATAGAGCATACAAAAGTAATAGTAGTGGTAAGTTAGTAAACATCTGTGAATTTTTTCCTATGCTCAAATGCTAGTATAAAGAAATCTGAAAGTATGTAGATCCAGATATGTTATGCATTTCATTAAGATATTTTTCTTTTGCTGTCTTTCTTTTTAAGTATCCCGACTACTACCAACTTTTTCTTCCTGAAAATAATTCAACCCTCTGAAAATCTTTACTGCTATTACTTTTATTTTATTGAAATATTCATGAGTGGGGATAAGCTTGTACATATGTTTAAAATTCATAATAATACATGTTCTCATTAATGTATCTGTGACTGTATTTTATAGTTACGATGTCAGCATTGGGATTAGGAGAAGAGGAAGATGGAGAATCACCTTGGGATTCTGAGGTACTGTTTTCTTATTATTTTAAAATATAAGCATTGAATGATGTTACAGCATAAAAGGGATGCTTAGACTTTACTCTGTCATCTCTGCATTTGCCCATAAAAACTATTTCCTTATACTTTTTACCTGTAATTGATAAAATAATTATGTGCTAAATGTAATAATACAGCATAATACAGTTCTGCTAATTTGCAAGCTTAACTTAATGAAAGCTGTGTAGTATTATCGCAGAAAACTGACACTTACGAGTGAAAAGGAATTAGTTTGCGTTTTGAATTTAAGTTATCTAAAAAACTAAAGAATTACTCCAGGCCAACCTATGGCCAGATGTGATTCTATGGTGTATATGGATGTGCAAAATTCCTGATGAGATCTAGAAGGTTTGGATTATAGTTTTTTACGACTTGGAGCTTGAAAAGCTAATGCCTAGGACTTGAAAGTATTTTACATATATATATGTGTATATATATATATATATTTTAAGATTTTATTCATTTATTTGAGAGAGAGAGAGTGAGTGAGCAGGAGGGAGAGGGAGAGAGAATCTGAAGCAGACTCCCTCTGGGCGCAGAGCCCTACTGTTACCAAGAGTTGGACACTCAACTGACTGAGCTATCCAGGGGCCCTGAAAGTATTATATTTGGATTGTCAAGTAGATTTACAAGGAGCATTGGGATTATAATAACAATTTGGTTTAGTGGTGTTTTACTTATTTTAAAAAAGATTTTATTTATTTATTTGAGAGAGAAAGAGATAGAGAAAGAGAGCATGAGCTGGGGGAGGTGCGGAGGGAGAGGGAGAAGCAGGCTCCCCACTGAGCACATGGGGCTAGATCCCAGAACCGACTGAGCCACCGAGGTGTCCCTGGTTTCGTGGTGTTTTAATAGGTAAAAGCCATTTTGGATCGTTAAAATAGTATGCATTGAGTATCTTTGTGGCAGCCATACTTGTAGAAACAGAAGTATAAAGTAATGATGACCTATTCTAAGGTGACAGACTGTGGAAGGAGGTAAAAAGGGCCTGATCTCTTAGCACAGGCGGGTGCTTCAGAATGGTGCAGGCACCGTATCTGAAGTCAAAAGATATGCTAGCATCCTGGTTCTGTCACTTGGTAGCTGTGGGATGCCAGAAAAACTTGTTTAACCTGTTTGAATGTCAGTGACCTGATTCATAAAAATGGTACTAATACCTACCTCTCAGGTATGTGTAATGAACAAATGTGGTAACAAATGTGAAAACACTTTGTATACTGTAAAGGCTGCTATGGAAATATAGGACAAAAATGATCACAGCAGTATTTAGTGATTTATTAAATATTGAGGACACTTTTTTTTAAATGTGAAGATTTCTGAAGGACAGTAAAATAAATGGCAGTAATGTCCAGAAAAGAATGGGAAAGTTAGAACGGGCAGGTGGATTTCTAAGTTGGGGTATGTTACTTTTTTTTGATACAGTACAGTACTGTTAATCTGTTTTCTCTTCCTTATGATTTTCTTAATAAACTTTTCTTTATATTGTAAGAATACAGTATATAATACATATAACACACAAAATGTGTTAATTGACTTTACATTATTGGTAAGGTCAGCATTAGGTTATAATTTTCTCTGACCTTCCATGCTCAGTTTACAGAGTCAATGGCCAAATGAGGATTAAGACGTCGATTAGATCTAGAGAGCATATACGAGGTCTTCTATTTAAATGTTTTGGTTTTTCATTTACATTGTTCCTATTTTTAAGTCTAATTGCTTTTAAGGTAGGAAGTTCAATAGGAGATTAGTAGTTAAGTTTTTGGGGAATCAAAAGTTATATGTGGATTTTTGACTGCACGGCTGTCAACGCCCTTAACCTTTGCATTGTGTAAGGGTTGACAGTATAGTGACTTGGTACTTGAGACCTTCTCAGTGAGGTGATTTTATTTATTTTTTAGAGAGAGAGAGAGAGAGCGTGTGAGAGGGTGGGGAGAGAGAGAATTCCAAGTAGGCTTCATGCTCAGCACGGAGCCTGACATGGGGCTTGATCTCATGACCCTGAGATCATGAACTGATCTGAAATCAAGAGTTGGACACTTAACTGATGCTGCCACGCAGGCACCCCCTCAGTGAAATTATTTTAAATGTTTTGACCTTAAATACATTTCTGTTATTGAATATCAGCTATGTACCAGGCGGTATAAGTTGAGGGGTTAGGCTGTAGTGGTAGGAGCAGAAAAAATAAGGAAACAACAATATATTGGTAAGTTACTATAAGTGCTTCATATAAAGAAAATGGAAATGTTAGGTTAGGGAGTTTTGGGGGAGTTTGCAACTAGGATGGGGATGAGAATGGGAGTGGAATTTTGTTAGTCAGGAAAGATCTCTCTGAATGTGGCAAGAGACGCCAAGTGGCGGATGAGAAGGTCCAGTCGTGCGAAGGTCTTGGAGAAGGACATTCTAGACAGAGAGAACCATGGATCACATCTACTCATCATTTCACTCTTATGACTTGGAATGACTAGGAAGCTGGAAGATCCACCCCATTGACATAGTCATTGTTATTGTTGTGTGTAGAAAAGAAAATGTGCATACTAAAATAAGTGCCTGGTATGGGCGCCTGGGTGGCTCAGTTGGTTAAGCGACTGCCTTCCGCTCAGGTCATGATCCTGGAGTCCTGGGATCGAGTCCCGCATCGGGCTCCCTGCTCGGCAGGGAGTCTGCTTCTCCCTCTGACCCTCCTCCCTCTCATGCTCTCTGTCTCTCATTCTCTCTGTCTCAAATAAATAAATAAAATCTTTAAAAAAAAATAAAATAAGTGCCTGGTACATTTTTTTTTTAAAGATTTTATTTATTTATTTGAGAGAGAGACAGAGAGAGAGAGAGCATGAGAGGGGGGAGGGTCGAGAGGGTCAGAGGGAGAAGCAGACTCCCTGCCGAGCAGGGAGCCCGATGCGGGATTCGATCCAGGGACTCCAGGATCATGACCTGAGCCGAAGGCAGTCGCTTAACCAACTGAGCCACCCAGGCGCCCGAGTGCCTGGTACATTTTAGGTAATCAATAAATAAATGTTCTTATTCTTCCCTTATGAAAGCTTACTACTTTTTTTTTTAATTTTATTATGTTATGTTAGTCACCATACATTACATCATTAGTTTTTGATGTAGTGATCCACGATCCATTGTTTTCGTATAACACCCAGTGCTCCGTGCAGTGCATGCCCTCCTTAATACCCATCACCGGGCTAACCAATCCCCCCTCCCCGCTCCCCTCTAAAACCCTGTTTGTTTCTTAGGTCCATAGTCTCTCATGGTTCATCTCTCCCTCCAATTCCCCCCCCCATTTTTCCCTTCCTTCTAATGTCCTCCATGTTATTCCTTATGTTCCACAAATAAGTGAAAGCATATGATAATTGACTTTCTCTGCTTGACTTATTTCACTTAGCATAATCTCCTCCAGTCCCATCCATGTTGATGTAAAAGTTGGGTATTCATCTTTTCTGATGGCTGAGTAATATTCCATTGTATATATGGACCACATCTTCTTTATCCAATCACCTGTTGAAGGGCATCTCGGCTCTTTCCACAGTTTGGCTATTGCGGACATTGCTGCTATGAACATTGGGGTGCATAGGGCCCTTCTTTCACTACATCTGTGTCTTTGGGGTAAATACCCAGGAGTGCAATTGCTGGGTCATAGGGTAGCTCTATTTAAAAATTTTGAGGAACCTCCACACTGTTTTCCAAAGTGGCTGTACCAACTTGCATTCCCACCAACCATGTAAGAGGTTTCCCCTTCCTCCACAACCTCTCCAACATTTGTTGTTTCTTTCCCTGTCCATTTTTGCCATTCTAACTGGTGTAAGGTGGTATCTCAGTGTGGTTTTGATTTGAATTTCCCTGATGGTAATGATGATGAACATTTTTTCATGTGTCTATTAGCCATTTGTATGTCTTCTTCAGAGAAGTGTCTTTTCATATCTTCTGCCCACTTTTTGACTTGATTATTTGTTTTTTGGGTGTTGAGTTTGAGAAGTTCTTTATAGATCTTGGATACCAGCCCTTTATCTGTAGTGTCATTTGCAAATATCTTCTCCCATTCTGTGGGTTGCCTCTTTTTTTTGTTGACTGTTTCCTTTGCTGTGCAGAAGCTTTTTATCTTGATGAAGTCCCAAATTTCATTTTTGCTTTTGTTTCACTAGCTTTTGGAGATGTATCTTGAAAGAAGTTGCTGTGGCCTATGTCAAAGAGGTTACTGCCTATGTTCTCGTCTAGGATTTTGATGGATTCCTGTCTCACATTGAGGTCTTTCATCCACTTTGAGTTTATCTTTGTGAATGGTGTTAGAGAATGGTCGAGTTTCATTCTTCTGCATGTGGCTGTCCAATTTTCCCAGCACCATTTATTGAAGAGACTGTCTTTTTTCCATTGCATGTTTTTTCCTGCTTTGTCAAAGATTATTTGACCATAGAGTTGAGGGTCCATATCTGGGTTCTCTATTCTGTTCCATTGCTCTGTATGTCTGTTTTTGTGCCAGCACCATGCTGTCTTGGTGATCACTGCTTTGTAATATAGCTTGAAATCGGGCAACGTGATGCCCCCAGCTTTGTTTTTCTTTTTCAACATCTCCTTGGCGATTCGGGGTCTTTTCTGATTCCATACAAATTTTAGGATTGTTTGTTCCAGCACTTTGAAAAATGTCCTGGGAATTTTGATCAGGATGGCATTGAAGGTATAGATTGCTCTGGGTAGCATAGACATTTTAACAATGTTTTTTCTTCCGATCCATGAGCATGGAATATTTTTCCATCTTTTTGTGTCTTCTTCAATTTCTTTCATGAGTGTTTTGTAGTTCCTAGAGTATATATCCTTTACCTCTTTGGTTAGGTTTATTCCGAGGTATCTTATGGTTTTTGCTGCTATTGTAAATGGAATCGTTTCTTTAATTTCTCTTTCTACAGTTGTGTTGTTAGTGTATAAGAAAGCAACTGATTTCTGTGCATTGATTTTGTATCCTGCCACATTACTGAATTGCTGGATGAGTTCTAGTAATTTGGGGGTGGAGTCTTTTGGGTTTTCCACATAAAGTATCATGTCATCTGCGAAAAGAGAGAGTTTGACTTCTTCTTTGCCAATTTGAATACCTTTTATTTCTTTTTGTTGTCTGATTGCTGTTGCTAGGACTTCTAGTACTATGTTGAACAACAGTGGTGAGAGTGGGCACCCTTGACATGTTCCTGATCTTAAGGGAAAGGCTCTCAGCTTTTCTCCATTGAGGATGATATTCGCTGTGGGTTTTTCATAGATGGATTTTATGAGCTTGAGAAATATTCCCTCTATTCCTATACTCTGGAGAGTTTTAATCAGGAAAGGATGTTGTATTTTGTCAAATGCTTTTTCTGCATCAATTGAGGGGACCATATGGTTCTTCTCCCTCCTCTTATTAATGTGTTCTATCACATTGATTGATTTGCGAATGTTGAACCACCCTTGCATCCCGGGGATAAATCCCACTTGGTCGTGGTGGATGATCCTTTTAATGTATTGTTGGATCCTATTAGCTAGGATTTTGTTGAGGCTTTTGGAACCCATATTCATCAGGGATATTGGTCTGAAATTCTCCTTTTTGATGGGATCTTTGGCTGGTTTGGGGATTAAGGTAATGCTGGCCTCATAGAATGAGTTTGGAAGTTTTCCTTCTGTTTCTATTTTTTGAAACAGCTTCAGTAGAATAGGTATTATTTCTTTGAATGTTTGGTAGAATTCCCCAGGGAATCCATCACGCCCTGGACTCTTGTTTTTTGGGAGGTTTTGGATCACTGCTTCAATCTCGTTACTGGTTATTGGCCTATTCAGGTTGTCAATTTCTTCCTGTTTCAGTCTTGGCAGCTTATAGGTTTCCAGGAGGGCATCCATTTTTTCCAGGTGTTGCTCAGTTTATTGGCATATAGTTGTTGATAATAATTTCTAATAATTGTTTCTATTTCCTTGGTGGTGGTCGTGATCTCTCCCCTTTCATTCATAATTTTATTAATTTGGGTCCTTTCTCTCTTCTTTTGGATAAGTGTGGCCAGTGGTTTATCAATCTTATTAATTCTTTCAACGAACCAACTTCTAGTTTCATTGATCTGATCTACTGTGTTTCTGGTTTCTAATTCATTGATTTCTGCTCTAATTTTAATTATTTCTCTTCTAATGCATGGCTTAGGCGTCATTTGTTGCTTTTTCTCTAGTTCTTTAAGGTGTAGAGTTAGTTGGTGAATTCGGGATCTTTCTATTTTTTTGAGTGAGGCTTGGATGGCTACGTATTTCCCACTTAGGACCGCCTTTGCAGTATCCCATAGGTTTTGCACCGATGTGTTTTCGTTCTCATTGATTTCCTTGAATTGTTTAAGTTCTTTTATTTCTTGGTTGACCCAAACATTCTTGAGCAGCGTGCTCTTTAGCTTCCAAGTGTTTGAATTTCTGCCAAATTTTCTCTTGTGATTGAGTTCCAGTTTTAGAGCGTTGTGGTCTTAGAATATGCAGGGAATAATCTCAGTCTTTTGGTATCGGTTGAGACCTGATTTGTCGCCCAGTATATGGTCTATTCTGGAGAAAGTTCCATGTGTGCTCGAGAAGAATGAGTATTCTGTTGTTTAGGGTGGAATGTTCTGTAAATATCTATGAGGTCCATCTGGTCCAGTGTGTCATTCAAAGCTCTTGTTTCCTTGTTGATTTTCTGGTTAGATGATCTGTCCATTGCTGAGTGTGGAGCATTGAGGTCTCCTACAATTAACGTATTGTTATCAATATGACTCTTTATTTTGGTTAATAGTTGGCTTATGTATATGGCTGCTCCCATGTTGGGGGCATAGATATTTACAATTGTTAGATCTTCTTGTTGGATAGACCCTTTAAGAATGATAGAGTGTCCTTCCGTGTCTCTTATTACAGACTTTAATTTAATATCTAATTTGTCTGATATAAGAATTGCTACCCCAGCTTTCTTTTGAGGTCCGTTGGCATGGAAGATAGATCTCCATCCCTTCACTTTCAGTCTGGATGTATCTTTAGGTTCAAAATGAGTCTCTTGTAGACAGCATATGGATGGGTCCTGTCTTTTTATCCAATCTGTAACCCTGTGCCGTTTTATGGGAGCATTTAGGCCATTCACGTTGAGAGCAATTATTAAAAGATATGAATTAATTGTCATCATGTTGCCTGTGAAGATGTTGTTTTTATACATTGTCCCTGTAAATTTCTGTCGTATATCATTCTTGGGGTTTTTCTCCTTTTATAGAACTCCCCTTAATATTTCTTGCAGGGCCGGCTTAGTGGTCACATATTCTTTCAGTTTCTGCCGGTCGTGGAAGCTCTGCATCTCTCCATCCATTCTAAATGAAAGCCTTGCCAGATAAAGTATTCTTGGCTGCATGTTTTTCTCCTTTAGTACCCTGAGTATATCTTGCCAGGCCTTTCTGGCTTACCAGGTCTCTGTGGATAGGTCTGACATTATTCTGATGTTCCTCCCTCTGTACGTAAGGAATCTCTTCCTCCTAACTGCCCTTAAGATGGTTTCCTTGGTTCTAAGATTTGCAAGTTTTACTATTACATGCCGCGGTGTTGGCCTGTTTTCCTTGATCTTGGGAGGGGTCCTCTCTGCCTCTAGGACTCAAATGTTTGTTTCATTCCCCAGATTAGGGAAGTTCTCAGCTACGATTTGCTCAAATACATCTTCTAGTCCTCTCTCTCTCTCCACTCCCTCCAGGATTCCAATTATTCTGACATTGGAACGCTTCATGGCGTCACTTATTTCTCTGATTCTATTTTCATGGATTCTGAGTTGTTTTTCCCTGGCCTTGTCTTTTCCCTTTTTATCTATTATATTGTCTTCCAGGTCGCTTCTTCTGCCTCAGTTACCTCAGCTGTTAGATTATCTAGATTGGATTGGATCTCATTGATAGCATTTTTAAGTTCTGCCAATTCACCTTTTATTTCTGCCCTTAGAGACTCCATGTTGCCATTAATTGATTTCTCCATTCTAGCCATTGTCTTCACAATTGCTAGCCTGAATTCCATCTCTGACATCTTGGTTATATCTGCATCCATTCGTAAATCTGCAGCATAAGTCATAATCTCTGAGTCTTTTCTGTTTTGGGGGCTCCTCCTCCTAGTCATTCTGTTGAGGGGTGTTTGAGGGAATGTATAGAGTCTAAATTATTGACCAGACTCCAAGCAAGATGCACCTGTTTTCTTGGGACCTTAGGGTTGCTGGCCTCTTGTTTTCCCAGCCTGTCTTCTGCGGGAGGGTCCTGGCCGTGCTGTTACTCAGGCAACCCTGTTTGGGCGGAGTTGCCCTGAGCCCCTGTGGCGGGGGATGGGCTCAGTGGAAATCAGTTTTGGGGGCTTTTGTTCTCTGGCGCCTTTCCCTGGCGGCTTTCCGCATCTCTTCCGCGAGTCAGAGCAGAAGAGACCGTTTCCAACCCTCTGCCTCAGAGCAGAGAGACCACAGTCTGTTTTTCCGTGAGCTCTCCAGGCCACACTGTCTCTGTTTCTGTCCGTGCTGCTATAAACTGCAGCATCCTGGGTTGTGCGCCCCTCCACAGCGCCCCCAGTCCTGCCTCCAGGTCGGGGCACGTCTCTGCCCTTTGTGTTTCTAAAACTGCCAGCCGCTCCCAGTTCCTGCGGGCGCGCAAATCCGCCGCTCGGGGTTCCCACCCCGGGGCTTGCAGTTCACCGGTGGGACACGGTGCACCATGTTTCTGGCTCAGAGGCTGCAGTTCGCGTGCGCGCGACCGTCGCTCCGGGTTTCTGTCCGGGGGGCTGCGGTTCGCGTGCGCGCGACCCCGCCGGTCTGGTTTTACACCCCAGGGGCTGCCCTAAAGTTCTTTCTGGAGGCTACCGGTCTGCGAGTCTGTGCCCTGTCCGCAGTGCGCAAGGCTGTCACTCACCGGGGGTGCAGGATCCCCACGGCCAAGCACCCTCCCGCTGCCATTTATCCTCCGATATCTGCCCGCAGAATCAGGGCTCTCCGCTTCGTACCTCAAAACCAACTGCCTGCGATATTGTTTGTAGAGGTCCAGATCTTCTTACATCTCAGGCTGGTTTTGTGGGTGCTCAGAGTGGTCTGGTAGATATGCAGCTCAATTCTGGGGACCAGTTGAAATAGGGTCCCCTACTCCTCCACCATCTTTCCCCCCTCCGCTTACTATACTTTTTGAAGAGTTTCATACCTGTATCTAAAATTTTTTGCTATTATTTAAATATAATTTCAAGAAAAGTTTTTCTTCCTACTTTGC
>NW_025409640.1:0-5548 GCF_002201575.2 Neomonachus schauinslandi
TGTGAGGTGGTATCTCATTGAGGTTTTGATTTGGATTTCCCTGATGCTGAGCGATATTGAACACTTTTTCATGTGTCTGTTGGCCGTTTGGATGTCTTCTTTGGAAAAATGTCTGTTCGTGTCTTCTGCCCATTTCTTGATTGGATTCTTTGTTCTTTGGGTGTTGAGTTTGATGAGTTCTTTATAGATTTTGGATACTAGCCCCTTATCTGATATGTCATTTGCAAATATCTTCTCCCATTCTGTCGGTTGTCTTTTGGTTTTGTTGACTGTTTCCTTTGCTTTGCAAAAGCTTTTTACCTTGATGAAGTCCCAATAGTTCATTTTTGTCCTTGCTTCCCTTGTCTTTGGCGATGTTTCTAGGAAGAAGTTGCTGTGGCTGAGGTCGAAGAGGTTGCTGCCTGTGTTCTCCTTGAGGATTTTGATGGACTCCTGTCTCACATTGAGGTCTTTCAACCATTTGGAGTCTATTTTTGTGTGTGGTGTAAGGAAATGGTCCAGTTGCATTCTTCTGCATGTGGCTGTCCAATTTTCCCAACACCATTTGTTGAAGAGACTGTCTTTTTTCCATTGGACATTCTTTCCTGCTTTGTCAAAGATTAGTTGACCATAGAGTTGAGGGTCCATTTCTGGGCTCTCTATTCTGTTCCATTGATCTATGTGCCTGTTTTTGTGCCAATACCATACTGTCTTGATGATGACAGCTTTGTAGTAGAGCTAGAAGTCTGGAATTGTGATGCCACCAACTTTACTTTTCTTTTTCAACATTCCTCTGGCTATGCAGAGTCTTTTCTGGTTCCATACAAATTTTAGGATGATTTGTTCCATTTCTTTGAAAAAAAGTGGATGGTAGTTTGATGGGGATTGCATTGAATGTGTAGATTGCTCTAGGTAGCATTGACATCTTCACAATATTTGTTCTTCCAATCCATGAGCATGGAACGTTTTTCCATTTCTTTGTGTCTTCCTCAATTTCTTTCATGAGTATTTTATAGTTTTCTGAGTACAGATCCTTTGCCTCTTTGGTTAGATTTATTCCTAGGTATCTTATGGGTTTGGGTGCAATTGTAAATGGGATCGACTCCTTAATTTCTCTTTCTTCTGTCTTGTTGTTGGTGTATAGGAATGCCACTGACTTCTGTGCATTGATTTTATATCCTGCCACTTGACTGAATTCCTGTATGAGTTCTAGCAGTTTTGGGGTGGAGTCTTTGGTGTTTTCCATATAAAGTATCCTATCATCTGCAAAGAGTGAGAGTTTGACTTCTTTCCCGATTTGGATGCCTTTTATTTCTTTTTGTTGTCTGATTGCTGTGGCTAGGACTTCCAATACTATGTTGAATAGCAGTGGTGATAGTGGACATCCCTGCCGTGTTCCTGACCTTAGGGGGAAAGCTCTCAGTTTTTCCCCATTGAGGATGATATTCACTGTAGGTCTTTCATAGATGGCTTTTATGATATTGAGGTATGTACCCTCTATGCCTATACTCTGAAGAGTTTTCATCAAGAAAGGATGCTGTACTTTGTCAAATGCTTTTTCTGCATCTATTGAGAGGATCATATGGTTCTTGTTCTTTCTTTTTTTAAGTACATTATACCTTTTCAATAATTTCTGATTGAAAACATTGACATAACAAAGCTTTTATTCTAAATGTATTTTAAGCAATTAAATGTAAACTTGAAAGCATTTAATCTGAGAGAGGAGAAGTGTTCAATCAAATGCTTGTTTTTTCCCCCTCACTGTGGAAAAACAGCTAAATTTGCCTTTCTTCATTTTGCAGCCAGTACTGAGATTACTCTACCAACTATAAAGCTCCGGGCACAGCTTTTCTTTTTTCTTTTTTTTTTTTTAACCTTTCTTTTTTAAAGTTTGTTTGTTTGTGTATTTTTTTATTTATGTAATTTCTACACCCATCGTGGGGCTTGAACTCATGAGCACAAGGTCAAGAGTCACATGTTCTTCCCACTGAGCCAGCCAGGCGCCCCTGGGGACAGTTTTTTCTGATATGCCATACCACGTAGCCTTAATGTATTCATCAGAGTACTTGCTAAAGCAGTGTAACAGAAACAGTTGTTAAGATAATATAAACATGAATGATTTGGGAATATTGATTTAGCAAGAGTCCATTATTTCCATGTCAGTGGCTTTACCTTGCCTCTGATGGTCATGTAAATATTTATTACTCATATAAATATTTATTACTATTTGCCCTGTAGTCCATGAGATTGTCCACTGAGTAGTATAGAGAGGCAGTAAGTTAAAATTATTATAAGTGGAAAAAAGTACTGTTAGCTAGTGGAATTGGTAAAAGTTTTTTTGAAGTACTGAGGATGTATTCTGGGCCTCACGCTCCCCATTTGCTGCCACTTTCAGTGGTGTGAAGAACGATTTCAGTATAACTTGTATAAGAGACCACTTTCATTGACCTGCCATCTGCCTAAAATATCAAATATTATTAGAACATAACCTCCAGCAACAATAATAATGCTAATTGCAGACAGGATTTGGTGTGTGCCACATACCCTTCTAAAAAGTTCATGTATAGGGGCACCTGGGTGGCTCAGTTGTTAAGTGTCTGCCTTCGGCTCAGGTCATGATCCCAGGGTCCTGGGATCAAGTGCTGCATCGGGCTCTCTGCTCCACGGGAAGCCTGCTTCTCCCTCTCCCACTCCCCCCTGCTTGTGTCCCCTCTCTCGCTGTCTCTCTCTCTGTTAAATAAATACAATCTTTAAAAAATAAAAATAAAAATAAATAGTTCATATATACTTCCTAAATTAATCTTCCCAACATCCCAGTGTGTAGATACTATTTTTATCTTCATTTTACAAAGAAGAAACTGAGACACAGAAATTTTAAGTAATTTGTTCCAGGTCATACAGCTAATACCCAGTGTTCAGACCCCAGGCATTCTGATTCCTACGAAGATAATGCCTCTCATTATTTCATGAAATATCTAGTTGTCACTGAAAGCAACATGTTAACTTTTATAATCACTGGAACAGCCATGGTCATTCACATATGTGAATATTTAAAAGTAGAATGGATGTGGTACTTCGAATACAAAAATAGAAATGTTTACCATAAGGTAATTTCCTATCTTTCCCCCCTTTGACCAATATATAAATTCTTAGGTTTAGCTGATAAAATATAATTTAAAAACATTAAAAACGTGACATTTTAGTAACTAGAGAAGTCAGCAAACTTTTCTGTAAGGGGATTGTAAATATTTTATTTTAAGATTTTATTTATTTGAGAGAGAGAAGGAACAGTGGGGAAGGGCAGAGGGAGAGAGAGAGAGAGAGAGAGAAGCAGACTCCCTGTAAATATTTTAGGCTTCGTAGGCCATAGGTCTCTCTTGCAGCAGTTCAAATCTGCTGTAGCCATAAAGCAGTATGTAGAGGAGAGTGTGGCTGTGTCCACTAAAATTTTATTTACAAAAACAGCTGATGTGGTTTTATACTAGATTGCCAGTAGTTAAAAGTATTTCTTTTTTTTTCTTTTTTAGTTGCAAGAAGCACAAGATCGACATGCAGAGGCTGTATGATGTTTTGAGACGTCAAAAGATCACGTGCAAAAGTACAATTTAAAGCAGCACAGAAAATAACTTGAGTATTTATAAAACAGAGAAGCAGTGTAGGATGAGAAATATATCAGTTATGATAATAAGTACATCATTGTTAAGCTGGATAAAACTTTCAGCTTTGCGCTATTTGGAAATGCATAAATTTTGCATATTATCTTTAAATTTTGCACATTAACTATAAAACACAACCAGAAAAATGGCACAATTGCCAAATCTTCTACTTTTTAAATTTTTAAGAATTTATGTAAGACCGTCAGATGTTTGTTTAGAAATTATACGGTACTTTTAAAATTTATGTGTGAGAATAATTTTAAAATATTCATTTTAGGCTTGAAGTTGAAAATGCCAAGTTAAAAGTTACAGTCAAAAAACAAGCGCGCAAAATTGAACAACTTCAGGAAAACCTGTTAAGTACAAGTTCGGTAAGTCAGTCTCTTAATTTCTGTCCTACTGAAAAGGAATTTTTATTTCTCTAGTAGTAGTATATAAGACCATTTTGGAAAATAGGAAAATTCTCACTAATAAAAATGTTTATTGTATTCATATTGTTGCTACTTGCCACTGGTAGTATAATTCCTCTTTATACATGAAGTTGACTGAATTCATAAATTAATAATTTTTATAGTAAGATTGTAATAAAAAAGATTGTGGTAGTCTAAGATAAGCAATATTTTATACATACCACATTTTATTTATCTATCTGGCAGTGGACAATTGAGTTTTTCCACCTTTTGGCTATTGTTAGTAATGCTGCTGTGAATATTGGCATACAAACGTCCGAGTCCCTACTAATATTTTTCAGTATGTATAAAAAACTGAAATTTTGAGTCATAATTTGATCTTGAATTCTGACTTTCTCTTGTAATCTAAACCCTTCAGTGAGATTTGAGAATGGATTACTTTCATGATAATTTGTTGTGATTTGTAATTATAAATTTGTAATTTGTTGTCTTCATCAAGAATGACTACTAGGTCATTATGCAAACATTTTTCTCAAAGGAATATATTTTTCTCTTTGTTGGATTTTGAAAAGGAAAAGAGATGCCAGTCAAAAAGTGGAAATGACTGCTCAATCAGGGCCTTACATAGTAACATAGTGCTCCTAGCATTCACTGCAAGTTCAGGAACTTTTTTTTTTTCATTAATTTGAGTTAATCAGCCTTTCAGAGATTTAGCAATCGAATCTCAGAAAAGATTAATGTGCAATCCGGGATTCCAACTTATTGATACATAGTGAAAACTATATAACTATTTACCAAGCAGAACTGGATTATCATGCCATTTATACCCTCCTTCATAGGAGAGGCTACCAATGATTTAAGATGAGAAGACTGCATTGTGAGCCCTAGGTTGGAACAATGAGGTAGATGCACCTACCACTAGTTTCTTTTAGTCACAGAAGCTGCATCCTTGCCAATTTCATTATACAGCTATACCTATCAGGGGAACTAGCACATTCTGTTGACTGGTCCTTTTTGTGGCCAAAGAAACATCGAAAGTTTCTAAAGTCAGACGATCATCAAAACTGTAATAGGGACTGCATGGGAATCAAAAATTATTTTTTCTAGATTTCCTATAAATTAGTTACACTGTATTACTATAGTTTTCACTGAGCAAGTAACGTGACGATATGTGAATGAGAATGCCAGGAGTTGTCCCCCTACGGTGTCATATAGAAATCTATTAAGGAAGGTATCAAATCTTGTAAAGTTTGTAAGAATATCCGTAGGTATTCTGTAGATTCCAATGGAAATGAATTAGGGTTATGACATAAAATTATTAGCCACTTTAAGGTCTACCCTGTGAAACAAACACTTAGCTTTCAACCAACTCAGTCCATAGTCCTAACATCTCTAGAAGGATTTTATCTCATGAATCCCCAGGCCAGAGACTACCTGGGTTAAGATAGTTGATGGACATAGTTTTGAGGTGAAGAGTCTGGATTGGGAAGAAGAGATAGCTCT
>NW_025409640.1:5558-12627 GCF_002201575.2 Neomonachus schauinslandi
CTCTGAGATGATTTGATAAAAGGAATAGCAAGGGTCAGGGACTAACCACGGTTGCTGTCATTTAGAAATAAAATGGGATTAGAGAGCAGAGGGTGGGTATGGTCATTGTTTTCAGCTGTTGCTGAGAAGTAAAGCAGGATAAAGACTTTTAAAAAAAGATCCTTGATGACCCTCAAAATTTTTTAGTGGAATTCCAGGATTGAAACTCCGATTTTAGTGTAAAAGAAGAAAATAAGTGTTGGAAAGATGAATCTGTGGATGAGATGACACATTAAAGAATGCTCAAGTCCAGTGAAAGGGGAGAAGCAGGATGATAGAAAAAGCTGCAAGAGTGAAGCAAAAGTTTTTATGTAATATCGAGAAGACTTAAACTTTATTTAAAGAGAAAGGTAGTTAATAGAAAAGAAGAAATTGAAACCTTGCAGAGATGCTTGCAATGCTTGCAGAGAATGAGAGTATCTCATTCTAAAGTCAGACGATCATCAAAACTGTCATGGGGACTGCATAGGAATTTTCAGAGATTATCTTAAAAAGGTATGATCTCACAAAACCCAGAGTATCTTAAGCTATTGATGAAAATGTTTCTAGGGCATCTTTAGAAACTAAAATGTAAATATAACCACTTTTTTAAATTTTTCATTAACACTTAGTATTAATATGGGTAAGAACCTCTGTATTTAACAAGTAAATTCTGGCAGTTTAAATTCTAGAAAAAATAATGATGAAAATGTAAAATCAGTTTAAGCTGTTTTTAAGAAAGGTCCTTATATTTGAAATTTGTATTTATTGGCATCAGGTTTATAAAACTATATTATATAAAACTTAAAATTATAAAATTTAAACTACATTATATAAATTTAAAATTATAAATTTATAAAATGTATAAAATGTAGTTTATGAGCCTTTCTAAACACGTTATTACTTATGAATTCATGAGAAATAATATTTTATGAGAGAAGAATGAGTATCTAGATTTTTAAATATAATTTTCTTTAAAAATTTTTTTCAAAGTCTGATGAAGAAAAGGGACAGATAAAGAAATTTATTGAGTTGAGGAACGCCTGGGTGGCTCAGTCAGTTAAGCGTCTGCCTTTGGCTCAGGTCATGACCCCAGGGTCCTGGGATCGAGTCCCGCATCGGGTTCCTTGCTCAGCGAGGAGCCTGCTTCTCCCTCTGCCTGCCACTCCCACTGCTTGTGCTCTCTCTCTCTCTCTCTGTCTAATAAATGAATAAAATCTTAAAAAAAAAAAAGAAATGTATTGAGTTGAAACAATCTCTGGAATGTAGTTTGGATCAAGAAATGAAGAAAAATGGTGAATTAGAAAAAGAGATGACTAGGTAAGACTGTAATATTTCAGATAATTTTAACCATTAATTAACTGATTTAACTGTAATTTTACTTTATTAAGTACAAATACTTGCCAAAATATTACACTTACTCTTTAATGATTCCTTAAATAATAACAATAGTTCCTTTAACAATAACAACTGTAATTTTCATTATCCATCTTGAAGAGTTTCAGCAAGATATCTTTGTTCTTTGGTAATATTTCCTTTTAATAGTGTTCTTCCCTTCCAACAAGTATTTTAATATCTAAAAACCTGTGTCACTGTTTAATCATATCAAAAGTTATCTTGGTTTGGCTTATATTTTCTTTTTTTTAATATTATTTTTTAAATTTAAATTCAGTTAACCAACATAAAGTATATTATTTTCCAAGGTAGAGTTCAGTGATTCATCAGTCTTATATAACACCCAGTGCTAATTACATTAGGTGCCCTCCTTAATGTCCATCATCCAGTTACCCCATCCTTCTCCCCTCCTCCGCTCCAGCAACCCTCAGTTTGTTTCCTATGATTAAGAGTCTCTTGTGATTTGTCTCCCACTCTAATTTCATCTTGTTTTATTTTCCCCTCCCTTCCCCTATGCTCCTCTGTTTTGTTTCTTAAATTCTACATAGGAGTGAAATCAAATGAGAATTATATTTCTCTGACTGACATATTTGGCATAATACCCTCTAGTTCCATCCACGTCATTGCACAATTTCATTTTTTTATTGGCTGAGTAATAGTCCATTGTGTATACACATCTTCTTTATCCATTCATCTGTCAAGGGACATCGGGGCTCTTTCCACAGTTTGGCTATTGTGGACATTGCTGCTATAAACATTGGGGTGCAGGTGCCCCTTCGGATCACTACATTTGTATCTTTGGGGTAAATCCTTAGTAGTGCAATTCCTGGGTCGTTGGGTAGCTCTATTTTCAACTTTTTGAGGAACCTCCATACTGTTTTCCAGACTGGCTGTACCAGCTTGCATTCCCACCAGCAGTGTAAGAGGGTTCCCCGTTGTCTGCATCCCTGCCAACATCTGTTGTTTCCTGACTTGTTCATTCTAGCCATTCCAACAAGTGTGAGCTGATATCTCATTGTGGTTTTGATGTGTATTTATTTCCCTGATGCCGAGTGATGTTGGGCATTTTTTCAAGTGTCTGTTGACCATTTGAATGTCTTCTTTGGAGAAATGTCTGTTCACGTCTTCCACGTTTCTTGACTGGATTATTTGTTCTTTGGGTGTTGAGTTTGATAAGTTCTTTCTATATAGATTTTGCATACTAGCCCTTTATCTGACATGTCATTTGCAAATATCTTCTCCCATTCTGTCAGTCATCTTTTGGTTTTGTTGACCGCTTCCTTTGCTGTGCAAAAGCTTTTTATCTTGATGAAGTCTTTGTTTCCCTTGCCTTTGGAGACGTGTCTAGCAAGAAGTTGCTGTGGCCCAGGTCACAGAAGTTGCTGCCTGTGTTCTCCTCCAGGATTTTGATGGGTTCCTGTCTCACATTTAGGTCTTACATCCATTTTGAGTCCATTTTTGTGTATGTTGTAAGAAAATGGTCCAGTTTCATTCTTCTGTGTGTGGCTGTCCACTTTTCCCAACACCATTTGTTGAAGAGACTGTCTTTTTTTCCCATGGCTGTTCTTTCCTGCTTTGTCAAAGATTAGTTGACCATAGAGTTGAGGGTCCGTTTCTGGGTTCTCTGTTCTCTTTCATTGGCCAATGTGTCTGTTTTTGTGCCAGTACCATACTGTCTTGATGATTACAGCTTTGTCATAAAGCTTGAGGTCTGGAATTGTGATGCCACCAGCTTTGGTTTTCTTTTTCAACATTCCTTTGGCTATTTGGGGTCTTTTCTGGCTCCGTACAAATTTTAGGATGATGTGTTTCAGCTCTGTGAAATAAGTTGATGGTATTTTGAAAGAGATTGCATTGAATGCAGATTGCTCTGGGTAGCGGTAGCATAGACATTTTAACAAATTTGTTCTTCCAATCCATGAACATGGAGTGTTTTTCCATTTCTTTGCGTCTTCCTCAATTTCTCTCGTGAGTGTTCTATAGTTTTCAGAGTACAGATCCTTTGCCTCTTTGGTTAGGTTGATTCCTAGGTATCTTACAGTTTTTGATGCAATTGTAAATGGGTTCGACTCCTTAATTTCTCTTTCTTCTGTCGCATTGTTAGTGTATAGAAATGCAACAGATTTCTGTGCATTGATTTTATATACTGCCACTTTGCTGAATTCCTGTATGAGTTCTAGCAATTTGGGGGTGGAGTCTTTTGGGTTTTCCACATAGAGTAATATGTCACCTGTGAAGAGTGAGAGTTTGACTTCTTCTTTGCCAATTCCCATGCGTTTTATTTCTTTTCATTGACTGATTGTGAGGCTAGGACTTCTAGTACTATGTTGGACAACAATGGTGAGAGTGGACATCCCTGCCGTGTTCCTGACCTTAGGGGAAAAGCTCGCAGTTTCTCCCCATTGAGAATGATATTTGCCGTGGGCTTTTCATACATGGCTTTTATGGTATTGAGGTATGTGCCCTCTATCCCTGCATCGTGAAGAGTTGTTTGTTGTTTTTTTTTAAAGATTTTATTTATTTATTTGGCAGGGAGATAGAGAGAGAGCACAAGTAGACAGAGCGGCAGGCATAGGGGGAGGGAGAAGCAGGCTTTCTGCTGAGCAGGGAGCCGGACGTGGGGCTCGATCCCAAGACCCCAGGATCATGACCTGAGCCGAAGGCAGCCGCTTAACCGACTGAGCCACACAGGCGCCCCATGAAGAGTTTTAATCAAGAAAGCATGCTGTACTTTGTCAAATGCTTTTTCTGCATCCATTGAGGGGATCATACAGTTCTTGTCCTTTCTTTTATTAATGTAGCATATCACGTTGATTGATTTGCAGATGTTGAACCACCTTTGCAGCCCAGGAATAAGTCCCACTTGGTTGTGGTGAATAATCCTCTTAATGTACTGTTGGCTCCTATTGGCGAGTATGTTGATGAGAATTTTTGCATCCGTGTTCATCAGGGATATTGGTCTGTAATTCTCCTTTTTGGTGGGGTCTTTGTCTGGTTTGGGGATCAAGGTAATGCCGGCCTCATAGAAAGAGTTTGGAAGATTTCCTTCCATTTCTATTTTTTTGAAACAGCTTCAGAGGAATAGGCATTAATTCCTCTTTAAGTGTTTGTTAGAACTCCCCAGGGAAGCCATCCGGCCCTGGAGTTTTGTTTGTTGGGAGATTTTTGATTACTGCTTCAATTTCCTTGCTGGTTGTGGGTCTGTTCGGGTTTTCTCTTTCTTCCTGTTTCAGTTTTGGTAGTTTCTACCTCTCTAGGAATGCATCCATTTCTTCCAGATTGCCTCGTTGGTTGGCATATAGTCATTCCTAATATGTTCTTAAAATTGTATTTCCTTCGTGTTGGTTGTGATCTCTCCTCTTTTATTCATGATTTTATTTATTTGGATCCTTTCTCTTTTCTTTTTGCTAAGTCTGGCCAGGGGTTTATCGATCCCATTAATTCTTTCAAAGAACCAGCTCCTAGTTTCGTTGCTGTGTTCTACTGTTGTTTTGGTTTCTATTTCATTGATTTCTGCTCTGATTGTTATGAATTCTCTTCTCCTGCTGGGTTTTGGCTTTATTTGCTGTTCTTTCTCCAGCTCCTTTAGGTGTAAGGTTAGGTTGTGTATTTAGGACCTTTCTTGTTTCTTGAGAAAGGCTGTTGTTGCTCTATACTTCCCTCCACAGACTGCCTTTGCTGCATCCCAAAGGTTCTGAACAGTTGTGTTTTCATTTTCCTTTGTTCCCATGAATTCTTTTAATTCTTCTTTAATTTCCTGGTTGACCCATTCATTCTTTAATAGGATGCTCTTACATTCCATGTATTTGAGTTCTTTCCGAATTTCCTCTTGTGATTGAGTTCAAGTTTCAAGGCGTTGTGGTCTGAAACTCTGCAGCGAATGATCCCATACTTTTGGTACCGGTTGAGACCTGATTTGTGACCCAGTATGTGATGTCTTCTCGAGAAAGTTCCATGTGCACTCGAGAAGAATGTGTATTCTGTGACTTTAGGTTGGAATGCTCTGAATCTATCTGTGAAGTCCATCTGGTCCAGTGTCAACCTCAGAGAGTCGTGGACCTGGGGCGGTGAAGGAACTGAGGAAAAGAGATGACAGTTTTGCAAGGCACAGGGGACTCCGAGCAATCAGCCCAAGGTCCCGAGGTTTATTTTCCATAATCTTATATACCTTCTACAGCGATATAGATCTATAATGATTTACAGCATGGGCTTAGTAAGGCATATTCTTCCATGTACTTAGGATAAGTCCCGCGTGTATGATAAGAATCTTTAAAGCAGGACAAGGGAACAAAGAGGGGAGTGCACAGTGTGCTATTTACAGGGCCAGGGAACCAAGAGGGGAATGCACAGTGTGTTGTTTACAGGTGGCTTCCTATCCACAAAACATCTTCTGCTACGTACTTTAGAACAGACCACACACGTCCCAAGGGCATTTCACTCTGATACTTTCGCCTTATTTTTAACCCAGCAAATCGAGTTTTCTCAGAGATCTAGGAGTCTGAACAAACATGCACCAGTGGTTGTTGTGGCGTTCTATTTCCCACAGTCCAGTGTGTCATTCACTGTTATTATTGTATCATCATCAATGTGTTTCTTTAATTTTGTTATTAATTGGTTTATGTCATTGGCTGCTCCCATGTTAGGGGCACAAATATTTACAATTGTTAGATCTTCTTGTTGGATAGACCCCTTTAAGTCATTATGATAGTGTCCTTCCTCATCTCTTATTACAGTCTTTGGTCTAAAATCTAATTTGTCTGATACAAGGATTGCTACCCCAGCTTTCTTTTGATGTCCATTAGCATGATAAATGGTTTTCCACTCCCTCACTTTCAATCTGGAGGTGTCCTTGGGTCTAAAATGAGTCTATTGCAGACAGCATATCGATGGGTCTTGCTTTTTTATCCAATCTGATACCCTGCATCTTTTGATTGGGGCATTTGGCCCATTTACATTCAGGGTAACTGTTGATAGATATGAATTTAGTGCCATTGTACTACCTGTAACATCACTGTTTCTGTATATTGTCTCTGTTCCTTTCTGGTCTGTGTTACTTTGGGGGTCTCTCCTTGGGTAAAGGATCCCCTTTAATATTTCTTGCAGGGCTGGTTTGGTGATCACAAATGTTTTAGTTTCTGTTTGTCCTGGAAACTCTTTATCTCTCCTTCAAGTTTGAATGACAGCCTTGCTGGATAAATACAGTATTCTTGGCTGCATATTTTTCTCGTTTCGCACCCTGAATATATCATGCCAGTCCTTTCTGGCCTGCCAGGTCTCTGTGGTTAGGTCTTCTGCCAGTCTAATGTTTCTACCCTTGTCGGTTAAGGACCTCTTGTGCTGAGCTGCTTTCAGGATTTTCTCTTTGTCTCTGAAATTTTCAGGTTTCACTACTATATGTCGAGATGTTGACCTGTTTTTATTGATGTTGAAGGGTGTTTTCTGTGCCTCCTGGATTTGAATGCCTCTATCATTCCCCGGATTAGGGAGGTTCTCTGCTATAATCTCTCAAATATACCTTCTGCCACCCCCCCTTCCTCTTCTTCTGGGATCCCAATTATTCTATTATTGTTCCGCTTTATGGTATCACTTATCTCTTGAAATCTCACCTCGTGATCCAGTCGTTTATCTCTCTTTTTTCCCAGCTTCTTTATTCTCC
>NW_025409641.1:0-8471 GCF_002201575.2 Neomonachus schauinslandi
GAGAGCAGTGCATTCACTAGTGCCAAAGGCCTAAAGGACACTAAACAGATGGAGGGGATCCGTCCCTGGGCTCATGGAGGTAGCATTCTGAGAGAAAGAACACAGTGCAGTGAAGCAATGTTGGTGACTCCTGGGACCAGTGTGTGAGCTCAGGGGATGGACAGAGGGGACTGGGCGATGGATTAGTTTGTAGAGGGAGGTGTTCTCTGAGGGTTTTCTGTGGCAACCCTAAGTGGCAAGGTGCATGGAGTTTGGGAGCAGCATTCCAGGGGAGATAGGTAGTGAAAGGGGGTGACATGCAGACATGGGGAGCTAGAGGGTGCGGTAGACTGAGGAACATGTGTCCTGGAATCCACAGGAGGTCTGAGCAGGACCAGTGTGGGATACAGGGAATTGCATAGTTTTCACTCAGTCCTCCACAGGGACATCAGCTGAATGGGCAGAGAAGAGCAACCCGGGCAGATGGGTGTTTACCGGAAGGGAATCCAGGAGGGCATTTTGGTTTGGGGCATGAGCGAGTAGGCAAGTGGGGCCATTTGTGAAGCTGAACTGGGGAGACGATTCCTGGATTTGTGTAGCATTGTCCCACAGGGTTTTCTTCATTTTCACAGTGGAAGGCAGAGTTCTACAGAGGTTTCTAAAGTTGCAGCACAACCATACTCCCTTGAGACTCACTGTGTCTTCTGACACTCTGAGAACCCTGTTTCAGGCGAGTCTGTTTAGGCCATGGCTGCAGCTGCACCTGGAACAACCCCTCCAGCTCACCACCCTGCAGTCAGGTCCTCCCTCTGCTGCCAAACTGAGGGGTGCAGTATGAGCAAGTTTAATCCGTCTTCAGTTTTCCCCTGTGGAATTGAAATGCTGAATTTGAGAGTGTGGTTTAAGGAGCTCACTTCCATTTCAGGAAACCCACACCTTGAAGGAAATGTTCAGGGTTAATTTTGGCAACAGGGTTTCCCAAAGAGATGTCTTAATTTGCCCTGAATGAATGGACTCCCCCATCTGTGGGGTCAGTCATGATGGACAGTAGAGAGAGCTGTTCTGGAAGAAACAGAGATGGTTTGAAATGCCTGATCCGTACTTTGGGGGGTTCAAGGATATTCTCTTCATCCTGTCTTATTGCGATGATCTGAAAAGTCACCCTACTCCAGCAGTTCTGTGTGATGTGGGTTCCCCAGTGCAAGAGGAGAGGCTCGCTTTGGCTAAATAGAGCAAGAGGTTGCCAGTCAGGAAGCAAGCACCTGGGGCTTGCAGCCCAGAGGAGGCTGGACTAGGGCTGGGAATGGTCCTGGGGTTAGGCCTGAAAGGAGAATACTTCATGAGACCCCTGGTCCTGTGTTCAGTGGTGAGTGGTCTGCTTCCCCTAGAGAGTGCCAGAGTGGATGTGAGAGGACCCCACACCTGCCCCAGGCTGATGAAGAGAGAGGGAGAGACCAGCCTTTGGGCCTTCCAGGTGAGCTGACTACCAGGCTATGCTCCCTTTGTGACTCCACTGTGATGGCTTGGATGAGGGTAAAGGTCATTCCCAAGCTGGCATTTGCAAAAGTGAGTAGGGAGGGGAACTTGTGTCTCATTTCAAACCAGTCAGCCCACCAGCTCGGGCTCACCATTTCTATGAGACCTGAGCTCCCTCAGCAGGTCCTGGGAGGACGATATCTAGGATGAGGACACTCGTAAGAGGGGCCACCTTGACTTGAGTTTTGAACAAGCCCAACAGCAATGCCAGCCATCTCAGTAAGCCCATCCTTATTCTACCAACATAAACAAAATTTCTCAAATGACGTCCATACACGGAACACACTTTTCCGAAAATCTTCCCCTCCCAACTAGACTTTGGGTCCGTAGAAAGGCCTCATCCATGCACAGAAATAAATTCAGCAAACAACATGTTTTTAGCTGTCATGTGCCCTCATCTCCGGCTTCTGGTAAGAATGACAGGAAGATGTGACATTCCCCACAGGTACACTGTAACTTCATGCCTGTGTTTGGCCAGCATTCAGTTTGCTTCTTCTGGTTTGAGCACATAACTGGGGCTTCCCATACTAGCCACACTCTTGTAGACCCACCACCTGCTCACACACCAGAATGAAGAAGATCCAGAGTCACATGACATAACACCCCAAATATGCAAGATGGATAATTAAGAACATTCACCATGCCAATGTCCAGAAAAATGTCATCTTGAATATGCCACACAATCCAAAGATCGCCGAGATCAATGATGACCGAGATGTTGGGATTTCCAATGGGTTTGGAAGGAACCATTATGAAAATGCTTCAATAAGCTATTGCAGTTGGGATTGAATGAAATGAAAGTAAGTCTCAGGACAGAAAGATATAAAAAAGAACATAATTAACCATTAGAATGAAAAAAATATAACTAAAATTTTTGCAACACAGTAAATTGACTCAGTAGGACAATGTAGATGACAGAGGAAAGAGTCAGTACCTTGAAGGTAGAACAACAGAAAGTATCTCATATAAACAATGGAGAGAAAAAAAAAATCTAAAAAAAAAAATCTACTCATGTCACAAGAATCCCAGAATGAGAAAAAAAGAAAAGGAGGGATTAAAAAGTATTTCAAGGAAATGTAAAGGAAAAAAAAAAAAGAATATTTAAGAAAACATGGCTGATCATCTCCCAAATTTGACAAAACATGAGCCTAAAATTGAACAAAATGAACAAAACTCAAACAGAGGGAAGCCCAAGACATCCGTCAAGACACATGGTATAGACTAATTTGATCCCCCATCCCACTCACATGTTTCAGTTCTAACCCCTATGAAACTGGACCTGGAACCTTGGGAGGAACATAGGTTGAGTTAGGTCACAAGGTTAGGATTCTCATGATGGGGTTAGTATGATTATGAGAACAGTCACAGAGAACTTTCACTCTCCATGCACACCTGCAAAGAAAGGTTATGTGAGTGCAAAGCCAGAAGGTGTCTATCGACAAAGCTCCAGGAGGATAGGCTTCCTCAGAACCTGATCAAATTGGTGCCTTATGTTGGACTTCTACCCAGCAGAACTGTGAGAAAATGCATTATGGTTGTTTAGCCATTTTCTGAACCTAGGATTTGGTGCGTTTTTATACAAGACAAGAAAGGAGGATTCATAGGTTATAACAGTGGACTTTATCAAGATTAAAACCTTCTGTTGTAGTAAAGATCTTGTTAGGAGGATGAAAAGACAAGCTATAGACTAAGTGAATATATTTGCAAACCACTAATCTGACAAAGCTCTTCTATCTATAATATATAAAAAACCAACACTCAACAGGAGGAGGAGGAAAAAAAAAACAAAACTATCCAAATAGCAAATGGGTAAAAGACATGAACAGACATTTCAACAAAGAGAACATGCACATGGCAAATAAGCACAAGAAAAAAACAGTACATTAGTTGCCATGAGGGAAATGTAAAGGAAAAACCTGATTGAGTAATCACTGCTACCTACGTTTTAGGACAGCTCATTAATATAAAACAGAGTAAAAACATCAAATGTAGGAAAGAGCAAGCTCTCCTACTTTGCTGGTGGGAATGTAAATGGAACAGCCACTCTGGTAAGACAGTTTGATAGGTTCTGCAAAAGCGAAACATAAATGCGACAACGCAGCACCCACTGTCCTGGACCTTTATTCTAGAGAATGAAAATTTAAGATCCCACAAAACACTGTGCCCAAATATTCACTGTGGGATTATTTGTAGTCTCTAAAGACTGGAAACAAACCAAAATATCCCTCAAAAGGAGAGCAGATGAACAAACTGTGGCATTTCCAACCTAGGGAGCACAACTCAGTGATAAAAAGTAATAAAGTTAGGATACCACAAAACGTGGATGGATTCCAGGTATATTATCCTGAGTGAAAACAAACAAACAAAAAAACATCATCACTGGTCACAGCTGTAGGAGTCGCTCATGTAACAAAATGCCAACAAAATGGCAACACAAAATGCCAAAGTGTAAAACACAGGGGTGAATGGCATGGAAGGGATGGCTGGGGCAGGGGAGGGTAGCATGAGGGAAATCTTCGTGCTGATGGAGTAGTTCCATACCTGGATTGTGCTGTTGAACATATAAATGTCCATGACAAAGTGACAGACCTAGACATATCCATCTTACCACTGTCAGTTTCCTGGTGCGAATAGTGTCCTGCAGTGTTGTAGGATGTTACCTTGGGGCAAAATGAGCCAAAAGTGCCTCTGCAATGGGACATTTCTGTACTATCTGAACCTTCCTGTGAATCACTAAATGTACCTAAATCCCTCCCTACCTATAGTATTGCTCTACCTTTCAACACACCTCAGAAGAGTTCCCTAAAGCTATCAGTCCCACCCTGGCCCCTTGAAGCTCCAAGCTTCCCCAGGACCCTAATGTGTGGGTGTTAAGCAGCAGCGTTGGAGGCAGGAGGAACCTGGTGTTGGTCTGTGACTGGGCAGGTGCTGGGCTGTGATGTGCTGTACCCTAAGGGGCAGAGATGGCCACGTGTGGGACAGGACAGAGGCAGGACCTAGACTGCTCTCCTCCTGAACCTGCTGTTTTGAGTTTGGGAAGGAACTGACAGGACATGGACATGGTTCACAGCCTGCCCTCCCTCCTCTGGACAGCATCTGTCCCCTGCTCTTGTAGATCCCCTCCCCAACCCTGCCTTCTGCATCCTGCTCCACAGCCATCCCCCCAAAGTTGCCCACATTTTACAGATGAAGGAATGGGGGCTCAAGGGGTGAACTGCTCTGCTTCACACCCCCAAAGTGGGGTCCCAGCACCTCCAAGATCCTGTTGTGTCCAGAAACATGTGTCTGGTAAGTGGGGTCTGAGCAGGTGGCCACTAGAGGTTAGCAGCTCTGGTATCACACTGTGATCCACTTCCCCTTCAAATCCAAGTGACCTGGACTTCACCAGCCTCCCCGCTGGCTCCTGAAAGCAGCAGCCCTCCTATAAGATCAGACACAATCCATCTTAGAGATACTAAGCTCTCTCCTCCCAAGTCCCCCTCATTTTGACCTTCCCTAAGAGCTTTTTCATGGCTCTAATCAGTTCATGCCTAGGTGATATGAGCACAGTGCCCTGAGCTCCTCCAACGGGCCATGGCTCTAGGCTCTCTTACCTCCACTACAGTCACAGGCAGACCCCAGCTCATTAACATCCACAAGGCACTTGAGCTCCCACATCCTGTGTTGAGGTTAAGGGATAATCTCTAGTGAAGAGACAAACCTGGAACCTTACTTTCCTCCTTCCTTCTGTCCAATGAATGGCAGAATCTCAGCTCTGCCTATTAGAGGTAGACACCTTCCTCCATATCCACAGACACCTGAGTATTCCATGCGCACCTGTTCCCACCTGTTCCTACCTGTCTCCTTCTCTTCTTTACTCTGTCCATCCACGCCTCCACATAGAGCAGCAAGTAGTAATCTGTGTCTCCCCCAACTTTGGCAGTGCTTCTGTGACTCAGAGCAGAAAGCCCACACTCCAGGCTCCTCACTCCAGTCTGTACATACCTCACCCACAGGAAATCATCCAGAGGCAGGGAATGGTCCCCTGCTTCTGGCCTCCCTCCAGCCTGGTTCCCTCATCTTGTCACATTTACTCTTCAGAGGTCTGCATCACACAGGGACATGCAATCAGGAAATACTAGCTCTGGTGACCAGAGTTTGGAAACTTCATGCCAGGGTCCAAACTCCAATTTGCCACAGTATGTGTGATGGGGCTAGGGACATAAATCATTTTTGCAGAAATACCTACATATGGACATTACAGCTTATTTTTTCCTTCCTTCAGAATGGGGATGACCTCAGCAGCTGACCTTGATTTCTACAAAACAGGATGTCTGAAAGTGTTGATGGGGATCGGAAGGTTGTGCTCAGGGTCAGCTCTGCATAATTTACTGACACTTTCTCAGAGCTGTGCAGGCCCCTGCCCACAAACTGGAGAATGTGATGACTTCTAAGGCACAGTAGTGACGGTAACCCAGGCTGTACATCACAGTCACCCAGGGGTTGTTTCCTGTACTCATACGAAATAATGGTTTTAAGTTATTTAGGCCTCTGACAAATATTAAAACTCTCACTCCTGGAGATGACCAAACTTTTCCAAGCTCCGCATTTATGTCATCTTCGATGGGAGGGTGCAGGGACATCACCACTTGGATGACGTTGCCTGGGAGGCAAAACTTCCAGCAGTCCTTGATGTACCCCAAAAATCTCTCCACCTCATAGACCTGAGCCTGCTTCTCATCCCACTACTTGACTTGTTTTTCTAAGGTCTCCACCTCTTCTTCCAGGATGGAGCACCTCTCCTTCATCTGGAGGACCTTTGCCAATGAGTCCTCTGTACTCAGGGCCTGGGGTCTCTTCTACAATCCCCTCCAGTCCCCCCACCTCATGTCCTGCTGTGGGTTCTATTTCAAACTCTCCAAACTTTTGGTTTGACTCCGCTTTTTGGCTTGGTATCCTTTCTCTCTCTCTCTCTTTTTTTTTTAATATTTTATTTATTTGAGAGAGACTGAGAGTGAGAGCACATGAGAGGGGGGAGGGTCGGGAGGGTCAGAGGGAGAAGCAGACTCCCTGCCAAAGAGGGAGCCCAATGTGGGACTCGATCCAGGAACTCCAGGATCATGACCTGAGCCGAAGGCAGTCACTTAGCCAACTGAGCCACCCAGGCACCCGGTATCCTTTTCTCTTGAGGAGAATTCTCAAAAAGATGAGGGCTACCCAGGTGACAAGCCACAAGGACTTTAAGCTGAAGTGCATCCCTGGGCACTGGTGAGTCACTTGTCCTGGGGTCGCCTTAGTTAAAGGGCTTCCAGTCAGTTTAGTGTTCTAGAGACTTCTTGCCCCAGTCAGAGCTGAGTTGGAGGAGTCATGACCAGAGGGCTCCCAGCCAACCTGTGTTCTGGGGACCCAACTGTCCTGTGCTCTGTGGGGTTGGAGGGTTTGGGGTCAGAGTTCTCATGCTCAGCCTGATGTCTGAGAGACTCAGCCCAGTGCCAAGCTGAAACAGAAGGCTTGGGGTCCCAGATCTCCCAGTGGGCCTGGTGTTCTACGGACTCAATTGCCAGCTGTCTCCTCAGTTGAAGGGCCCTCATTTGGAGGGAGTCCAGTCATCCTGTTTTCCAAGTGAGTCCTTTGCCCACTGCCAAGCTGAGTTGGAGAGGCTGAAGTTTCCTGTTTGGCCCAGTGTTGTGAGGACTCAATTGCACTCTGCTTTCTTGGGCTGAAGAGCTCCCAGATAGAGGACTCCCCCTCAACCCAATGTCCAGGGCACTCCTTTTCCCAGTGTGCAACTGGGTTGGTGGTGTCATGGTCACAGGGCATCTACTGGGGCTGGTGTTCTGGGGACTTTGTTGCCATTTTCTGTACAGCAGTAGAAGACTCCCCTACTTTGTCCCAGGTTCCAGGTGGCTCCTTTCCCTGGTGCTGAGTTGGGTTGGAGGGCCTTTGGACTTAAGGCTCCTGCTGGGCCCACTGTCCAGATAATACATTCTTCCACTGACAGGTCTGGTTGGAGGGGTTTTGGTCAGAGGGCGCCTCAAAATCCTGTGTTTCAGAACCTGATTGCCTTATGCTCTTCTGGGTTGGATAGCTTTTCTTCTGAGGGCTCCTTTGCAGTCTACGGTCCAGGTGATTCATTTAGCCATGCCAGACTGTGTTGGAGAGCTCCTAGCCTAAGTGCTCCTGGTGTTCTGGGGACCTGATTACCCTGTGGTTGGCAGGGATGGTGTCCTCATGATCTCAGGGTGCTTCTGTTCAGCCTGGTGTCCAGGGGATTCTTGTGCCCAGTGCTTGGCTGGGTTGGAGGGCTCCTGCTCAGAGGATTCTACCTCAGCCTGGTGTCAAGGGTCCTCATTTGGGCAGTGCAGAGCTCGGTTGGAGGTTTCATATTCTCGAGACTCCAAAGAGGCCTGATTTTCTGAGGATTCACTTGCGCTTTCTTTGTTGCATCGGTGCTCATGCAATTGGCCCAGGGTCTTGGTGATTCCTTTGCCTTGTACAAAGCTGAGGTGGAGGGCCCATGGTCCTAAGGCTCCTGGTCACCCTTCTGTGCAGATGACATATTTGCCTTGTGCCAAGCTTGGTCGGAGTGGTTTTGGTCAAAAGGCTTCTGGCAAGTCTGGCTTTCTGGGGATTTGACTGCCCTATGGATCTCCCACAATTAGACAACAAAAAGAAATAAAAATGCAGCCAAACGAGGAAGAAGTAAAATTTTCACCGTTTGCAGATGACATGATACTCTATACAGAAAACCCTGATGATCCCAGCAAAAATCTACTAGAACTGATCAATGGATTCAGTAAAGTCCCAGGGTATAATATCAAGGTGCAGAACTCTGTTGCATTTATGTACACTACAAATGATGCAGGAGAAAGAAAAAATAAGAAAACAATGCTGTTTGCCAGTGCACTCAAAATAATAAGATACGTGAGAATAAACCTAACCAAAGAAGTGAAAGACCTGTACTCTGAAAACTACAA
>NW_025409641.1:8571-12614 GCF_002201575.2 Neomonachus schauinslandi
CTGCATCATTTGTAGTGTACACAAATGATGCAGGAGAAAGAAAAAATAAGAAAACAATGCTGTTTGCCATTGCACTCAAAATAATAAGATACGTGAGAATAAACCTAACCAAAGAAGTGAAAGACCTGTACTCTGAAAACTACAACATAGGGATGAAATAAATTGAAGATGACAGGAAGAAATGGAAAGATTTTCATGCTCATGGGTTGGAAGAACAGAATGTGAAAATGTCTATAGTACCCAAAGCAATCCACACATTTAATGCAATCCCTATCAAAATACCAACAGCACTTTTCACAGAGCTAGAACAAGCAATCCTAAAATTTGTATGGAACCAGAAAACATCCCAAATAGCCAAAGCAATACAGAAAAAAAAAAAAAAGGAGATGGGAGGCAGCACGATTCCAATCTTCAAAATATATCAAAATGTTTAGTAATCAAAACTATGGTACTGTCATAAAAACAGACAGAGAAGGGAGGGGCGGAGAAAGATGGTGGAGGAGTAGGAGATCTGGATTTTGTCTGGTCCCAGAAATTCAGCTGGATAGGGATCAAACCATTCTGAACACCTACAAACTGAACAGGAGATCGAAGAAAAGAATAGCAACAACTCTCTGAACAGAAAAGCAACCACTTTCTGGAAGGTAGGGTGTGCGGAGAAGTGAATCTGAGGCAATATTTGGGAGGATAGATGGTGGAGGATGGGGCCTCCGTTGGCCACTTCTGGCAAGTGATAGAGCCTGGGAGCACAAAATCAGAACTTTTAAAAGTCTGCTCCACTGAGGGACATAGCTCCAGTGGCTAAGCAGGGGATGGAACCCTCGCTGGGACAGTATGATTTCAGGACCCTCAGGGTCACAGAAAGACCATGGGTGCCTGAGTGTGGCAGAGCTCCCAGGTATCATAGCGGGGAAACCAGGTGCAGAGATGGAGCCGAGGATTGGGCTCTCAGCTCGGGGTTGCCACAAACCACGATCCGCAGCACAGTCGGGCCATTGCTTCTCCAGCAGGGACCCAACAAGCGGCAGATCCGGGGAGACTCCCCTTCCTCCCCCGGGAGGAGCGGCACGGGAGCGCACCGCAGGGATCTGCTGGGTTTGGAGACTCCACATGGGGTCGGGTGCCAGAGAAATGCTCGGTCACAGGCCGGGTGAGCACAGTGTGCACCCGGACCGGGAGGAAGGGAGTGATTGACTGCTTTTCTCTGGGGGCTCACTGAGGAGTGGGGCCCGGAGTTCTCGGCTCCTATGTGGAGGCCACCATCTTCACTCTCATCCTCCTAGGCTCTACAGGAAGCATGCAGGAAACAGAAGCGACCAGAGAGCACACTCCAGCAGATTACTTATCCCAGACTGGCAAGGGCGGGGCACTTCCACCACTGGCAAAGACATTTGCGAACCATGGCAACAAGCCCCTCCCCCAGAAGATCAGTAAGAACAGCCAGTCAAGGCCAACTTTACTGATCAATGAGAATGGCAGAACTCCAGCGCTAGGGGAATACTGCAGATAGAATTCATGACTTTCTTATTATGATTCTTTAGCCTTTCAAAGTTAATTTTTTTTTTTTTTTTAAAGATTTTATTTATTTATTTGAGAGAGCGAGAATGAGAGAGAGTACATGAGAGGGGGGAGGGTCAGAGAGAGAAGCAGGCCCCTCGCCGAGCAGGGAGCCCGATGCGGGACTCGATCCGGGACTCCAGGATCATGACCTGAGCCGAAGGCAGTCGCTTAACCAACTGAGCCACCCAGGCGCCCCTCAAAGTTAATTTTTTTAACTGTCTTTTTTTTTTGAATATTTCTTTTTCCCTTTTTCAAACAACATCCTTTCAATCCCTTTTTTAAAACAAATTTTTTTTTATTTTTCATTTTTAGAGTCATATTCTATCCCTTCATAGTAGTTACCCTTATTTTTGGTATATATATAAGTTGTTCTCTCTTTCAAATTTTGAGATACAGTTTCTTCTAACAGACCAAAATATACCCTAAATCTCTAATGTACGGCTTTGTTCTAGTCTCCTGCCTGATCACATTCTTTCCCCCCCTTTTTTTAAAATCCTCTTCTTTCTTTTTTCAACCAACTTCTTATCTTATCAATTCCTCTTTAAAAATGTTTAAAAATTTTCTTCTTTACACTCATACCCCATCCCTTCATAGTATTAATCCTTATATTGTACATATATAAGTTTTTCTTTTGTTAAAATTTTGGGAGGCACTTTCTTCTAACAGAGCAAAACACTCCCAAAATGTAATGTGTGGCACTGATCTATGCACCATCCTGATCATATTTGATCATATTCTGTTTCTGTTTTTTTTTGTTTTTGTTTGTTTTTATCTTTTTCTTTTAGTTTTTTTTTTTCCTTTCCCTTTCTTTTCCCCCAGTTTCAGGTCTTTTCTGATCTGTTCAGTGTATATTTTCTGGGGACATTGTTACCACATTAGCATTTTGTTCTCTCATTCACCTATTCTCCTCTGGACAAAATGAAAAGATGGAAAAAATCACCTCAACAAAAAGAACAAGAGACAGTGCTGACTGCCAGGGACCTAATCAATACGGACATTAGTATGACATCAGAACTAGAGTTCAGAATGATGATTTTCAAGATACTAGCTGTGCTTGAAAAAAACATGGAAGATATTAGAGAAACCGATTCTGGAGAAATAAAAGAACTAAAATCTAACCAAGTCGAAATCAAAAAGGCTGTTACTGAGGTACAATCAAAAATGGAGGCTCTAACTGCTAGGATAAATGAGGCCAAAGAGAGAATTAGTGATATAGAAAAACAAATGATAGAAAATAAAGAAGCTGAGAAAAAGATAAACAACTATTGGATCACGGGGGCAGAATTTGAGAGATAAGTGATACCATAAGATGAAACAACATTAGAATAATTGGGATCCCAGAGGAAGAAGAAAGAGAGAGAGGGGCAAATTATAGCAGATAACTTCCCTAATTTGGGGAAGGAAAAAGGCATCAAAATCCAGGAGGCACAGAGAACCCCTCTCAAAATCAGTAAAAATAGGTCAACACCCTGACATCTAATAGTAAAACTTAGGAGTCTCAGAGACAAAGAGAAAATCCTGCAAGCAGCTGGGGAGAAGAGATCTGTAACCTACAATGGTTGAAACATTAGATTGGCAAGAGACCTATCCATAGAGACCTGGCAGGGCAGAAAGGACAGGCATGATATATTCAGAGCACTAAATGAGAAAAATATGCAGCCAAGAATACTATATGCACCTAAGCTGCCATTAAAAATAGAGGAGAGGTAAAAAGCGTCCAGGACAAACAAAAACTAAAGGAATTAGCAAACACAAAACCAGCCCTACTAAATATTGAAAGGGGTCCTATAAGCAAAGAGAGAGCCTAAAAGCAACATAGACTGGAAAGGAACACAGACAATATACAGTAACAGTCACCTTACAGGCAATACAATGGCACTAAATTCATATCTTTCAATAGTTACCCTGAATGTAAATGGGCTAAATGCCCCAATCAAAAGACACAGGCTATCAGATTGGATAAAAAAAAAAAAAACAAAATCTCACCCATCAATATGCTGTCTACAGGAGGTTTATTTTAGACGCAAACACCGCCAGACAGAATGTGATGGGTGGAGGACCACTCGTCATGCTAGTGGACATGAGAAGAAAGGTGGAGTAGCCATCCTTATATCAGACATACTAGATAGTGAACCAGAGTATAATAATGATAAAGAAGGACAGTATATCATAATAAAGGGGTCTAGGCCACACAAAGATCTAACAATTTTAAATATTGATGCCCCTAACTTGGGAACACCCAAATATATAAACCAATTAATAACAAAATTAAAGAAAAACTTTGAAAATACTACAATAATTGGAGGGGACTTTAACACCCCAATCACAGCAATGCACAGATCATCTAAGCAGATCACCAAGGAAACAGGTCTTTGCATGTCATATTGGACCAGATGGCCTTACAGAAATGTTGAGAGCACTTCATCCTAAAACAATTAGTAGTAGTAGTAGTAGTAGTAGTAGTAGTAGTATTTCAGCTGCTG
>NW_025409642.1:0-12612 GCF_002201575.2 Neomonachus schauinslandi
CCCCCATCTCCCCCATCTCTTCCCCTACCTCCATCCCCCACCTACCCCGCCCCACCAGCGCAGTCCCCTCCCTCCTCGTCTCCCGGCGCCACCCGCGGTCTGTTCTCCACGCCGCCGCCAGAGGGCGCTGGTGAGCACCGAGTTGGGCAGGTCCCTGCTCTGCCCCAGCCCTCCCCGGGACGGAGTTGGGCAGAGCCGGTGAGCACCGAGTTGGGAAGAGCCCCAGCTCTGCCCCGGGTGCCTCGGCGCGCGTAAAAGCCCCAGTCCTCTCCCGGGACCCTGCACGACCTGCTCCCTCTCTTTACCCATCACTCACTCCGCTCCAACAGATACGGGTCTCCTCGCCGTTCCTCCGGAATGCTAGGTGCACTTGAGGCTCAAGACCTTTGCACCTGCTGTGCCTTCTCCCCAGACCATCCCCTGGCTCCCTCCTCACCTCCTTTAGGTCTCTCTTGAATGTCACCTTCTCAGTGAGGCTTCCCCTGACCACTCCATTTCAAAACTGCAACTACCCACACCTCCAAGCCCTTCTTGGCCTCGATTTTTCTCCATGACTTTGCTGTCTAAAGTAATGTAAAACGCACTACTTTGCCTTCTAAAGTAATGTAAAACGCACTCACTCGTTTGTCTCTCTCAACAAAAAGGTGAGGAAGGGAGCTGACGGGTTTTGTTCACACCTGTTTTCCTAGCGCCTGAACCGTGCCTGGCACACAAATGAGTAACAGTCGGATTGATAATTATGAGCATCAATGCTATCAGTTCAGTCCCTGCAGCCTCTTCTGGGGGTACTGAGGCCCAGAGCCTGCCGTCCATCACCTGGGCCCCCCCAGGCCGCATCATACTGCTGAGGCAGGAGCCTTGTGCCCTATCCCAGTCCAGGCTTCCTTGTTCTATTTTGCTGATTTGCTCTCCTCTGTCAATGAATCAGATTGGATTAAAAACATGGCTCATTTGCCTGGGTTTAGAATTAGCTTCTCATTTACATGCCATTACTTGGCGGTGGTGAGGAGCTCTGAGCAAAAGTGAGTTGGCGGAGGGAAGCTGGTGTGATCAGCTGGAGGACTGGCTGTGGGGGGGCATCTCTCGGATAAGCTCAGTCTGGTGATATTGCTGGACCTTGCGGTCTCCAAAACCTCCCCTTCAGCCTCAGGCAGTCATTCCTGTCTGTTTCCCACCCCGCATTAGCGCTTCGCTTCTTCCCATGTCACGATGGGGAAACTGAGGCAGTTGGGGCCAAGTCCCAGCTGGAACGTGGATGAAAGATCATCCTCCGGCCAGGACCCTGGTCCTTTCTCTGCCTGGTCCTGGGTCCTTGAGGCTGATCTCAGTGATGGTATCCCTGGGTTCCTGCACTTCTGGCCAGTTTTGGTCAGTGGGACAGACTGATGGGCAGGAGGAGGAGGTTGGGCTATTTACCTCCTGTCTCCCTCATCAATGCCTAGTTCTGTTCACAGTGCTGAGGTTTGTGCTGCTTCTGGAAAGAAGCAAGTGGCTTGTCCAATTTGGGGGGCCCAGAGGTGACTGAGAAAGGAGCTGGCTGTGGGCTGGTTTGTCGGCCAAGGTGCCCCAGGTGGAGGGAGCTCAAGTAGGCACCCTGAGGTGGGACCTGGTTGGAGTGGCTTCAAGGAATAAGAGTGCTACTGTGACCAGAGGAGAATGAGTGAGGACTGAAGGATCAGAGGCCAGGGCAGAGGGGAGGAGGGCCAAGACTGTGCCTGGCACGGCCTTGTGTACCAGCGAGGGCTTGGATTTTATCTTTGGGGCTGTAGGAGTCCACAGTGGGTTTTCAGCACTCCCAGAACACTGAGCTGGGATTAGAGTTTGGGAGAAGCCCTTGACCCTAAACTTTGAACTAAAATCTGAGTCAGAATGTCCTGGATTCAACTCCTGGCTCTAGCTGCTAAGTTACTCAGGGACATGCACATGTCACTTCCCCTCTCTGAGCCTCAGTTTCCCTATCTATGACCACAAATGAGGTTTAGCCACAGCATTTCCCTCAATGGGATGCTGAGATAATTAACCAACATGATGCACATGAGGTGCCTGAGCATAAAAAGGATGGGAGTTTTTCTGCTGGTAGCTTCACATAGACACTATCATCCCTTTAAGGCGTGTGGGTCTGTAATGATGTCTCTTTTCCATTCTTGATATTGGTCATTTATGTTCTTTCTCATTGTTTTTTGGTCATTCTAGCTTGAGCTTTATCAAATTTGTTGATCTTTTTAAAGAACCAGCTTTTGGGGGTAGGGGCTTTGTCGATTCTTTCTACAGTTTTCCATTTCATGCCTTTCTACTATTATGTCTTTGATTTCCTCCCTTCCACTTATTCTTCTCTTTCTAGCTTCTTAAGGTGGAACCTGAGGTCACTGGTTTTAAGATCTTTCTTCTTTTCCCCCCCTTTTTTCTAATATAAACATTTCAGACTCGTTTCATGAACTTTTTAACATTTTGATTAAAAAGTTAAAAAACTATAGGATGTATTAAAATTACATTGAGGAGTGAATTGCATCATATGTGAATTGTCACTCAATAAAGCTGTTAAAGGTGACAGTGCAAAACGGCCTGGCAACACAGCGACACACATGGAAGACATAGGAATTTGAATTCTTAGAGCCTGACACAGCAGTTGCCTTTAGTGCAGGCAGAGAAATAAACTCTAGTTGGGGGGTAAATCTCTGTTGGCTTCTGGGAGGCCGTGGGTTGTCCTGGAGGACCGCCATTGCCCTCTTGCCATCTTTGCCTCTGCCCCAGGGCCTTTGCACGGCCATTCCCTTAAGACATGCTCTCCTTTCACCTTCTCAATTCAGTGACCTGTCCTCCTACCCCAACACTTGGCCTGCACCTGCGCTGCCATCAAGGGCTCCCAGCCTGGCCTTGTGTTTTCTAGCACATTTAACACCTTCTTATATGCTATTTGCTTATATTTATTTATTTATTTATTTAAAGATTTTATTTATTTATTTGAAGAGAGAGACACAGCGAGAGAGGGAACACAAGCAGGGGGAGTGGGAGGGGGAGAAGCAGGCTTCCCGCTGAGCAGGGAGCCCGATGCGGGGCTCAATCCCAGGACCCCGAGATCATGACCCGAGCCGAAGGCAGACGCTTAACGACTGAGCCACCCAGGCGCCCCGCTATTTGCTCATTTATTAATTCATTGTTTATTTCCTTTGTCCCCTACTGAGAACATCAGCTCCTCATCTGTCTATTCCTTCGTGTCCTGCCAACCCAAACAGAACCTAGTATGCAGTAGGTGCTCAATAAGTGCATATTGGATGAAGGGAAGAAGGAGGGAAGGAATGCAAGCAGGCAGGTAGGCAAGTTTCTTGGCCTGAAGTTGCAATTCTCATACAGGGGCAAACTCACCGTATGACCTTGTGCTGCACCTCAGTTTCCCCAGCTGTAGAAATGGGGCCACACTGCCCAAGACCTCACCAGTCCCTTCTGCTACAAGGCTGTAGGTGTTGTGTTTGTGGCTTTGGCTCTCTGGAGCCTTCTCTGGCCCCGGCTGCCCAGGTTGGCTGCTCCCTGGGGACCCGCTCTGCTGACACAGGATTCTTTCCTGGACTATCCAGCCCCAGGCCGACACTCGATCCTGGCCCCACTTCCAGGCCAGCGTCCGTCTGCTGATCGGCCTGCTAGGGCCAGGGCCCCAAGACTCTGCTGAGGGACAAGGGACTGTCTGTGCAGTCTCCGGGGTGTGTGTGGTGAGGCCAGGGCCCTGCCAACATCAGCACAAGCCACAAGGACTGAGGACAGTGCCGGGACCTGTGGCCCAGAGCTACTGCTGCGGAGGAGACGGCACCAGGCGTGGGTGCTGCCTGGCCCGTGTGCTCCTTGCAGCTCCTCACCTGCTCACCATGGGGACCCTCAGCTGCAGCCCTGATCCACGGCTGACCACAGCACCCCAGGGCTGGCGGGCCACTGAGTGCCAGATTCTGGAGACCCACTTGAGGAAGTCCTGCGGGATGGACACTGTGGAGAATGGTACGCTCCAGCTGTGGAGGAGGGAGGCCGTGGTGGTGGAAGCTTGCCCTGCTCTATTCTCCCCAGCTCCGCTGTGGCTTCTGGAAAGTTCTGGGAGCCCAGCTGGAGGTGGGAGTCTCTGACAAGTCCTTGCCCTTCCCCAAACCTCAGTTTTCCTCCCAGTAGGATGGGTGTGAACGTCACATTTCCGTTGGCTCTTGCGTGGGCTTCCACCCAACAAGAACTGAGCATTTCATGGGCAGGCACTGTGGCAGGGGCTGATGCTAGAGCAATGACAGAGTGGCAGAGGTTCGTGGGGGAGACAGACGCGAGGCGAACAGATGAGAAGTCTTTGGTGTATCCATCAGTGAGGAGAACCTTGAACAACATAAAGCAGCAAGCAGAGAATAGATGAGTGTGAGGCTTGAAGGTCTGGACGTTCTGCAGGGGCCTGAACATTCCCAACCTGAGGCTAACTGTGCGTTCTCGGTGAGGCCCCGGCCCTGGCTTCCTGCATCTGTGTGCAACAAAACAGCAGGAGTTAGGCTCCGGGGCCCTGATGTTCCTGCCGAGGCCACCAAACACTGCAACTGTGACAGCGTATCTCTGCATCTGGGCCTGGTTTCCCCACGTGTGACAGCTGGTCTCTGTGTCTGGGCCTCGGTTTCCCCACCCGTGACAACGCATCTCTGTGTCTGGGCCTCAGTTTCCCCACCCGTGGCAGTGCATCTCTGTGTCTGGGCCTCGGTTTCCCCACCCGTGACAACGCATCTCTGTGTCTGGGCCTCAGTTTCCCCACCTGTGACAGTGCATCTCTGTGTCTGGGCCTCGGTTTCCCCACCCGTGACAACGCATCTCTGTGTCTGGGCCTCGGTTTCCCCACCCGTGACAGCTTGTCTCTGTGTCTGGGCCTCGGTTTCCCCACCCGTGACAACGCATCTCTGTGTCTGGGCCTCGGTTTCCCCACCCGTGACAACGCATCTCTGTGTCTGGGCCTCGGTTTCCCCACCCGTGACAACGCATCTCTGTGCCTGGGCCTCGGTTTCCCCACCCGTGACAACGCATCTCTGTGTCTGGGCCTCGGCTTCCCCAACCGTGACAATGCATCTCTGTGTCTGGGCCTCGGTTTCCCCACCTGTGACAGTGCATCTCTGTGTCTGGGCCTCAGTTTCCCCACCCGTGACAGTGCATCTCTGTGTCTGGGCCTTGGTTGTCCCAACTGTGACAGTGTATCTCTGTGTCTGGGCCTCGGTTGTCCCAATGTGCCCTACAGCAGGAGGAGACTGCTGGCCCTGTGGCCCCTCCTACCTTTGACTCAGGTTTGACTCACAATGCCCCTCACTCACTTTCCCCCTGTGGGGGGGCGGGCAGCTCCCACCCCCACTCCTGCCATGGTGGGTGGTAGGCAGCCCAGGCGGGGGCTCAGGGGCTGGGCCCTGGGTTCCCGCCCCTGTGTCAGTGTCTGGAGCTGCAGGCTGTGACCTGAGGGCTTTGTCGCAGGCTCAGGGCCAGGCTTGTACGTCCTGCCGTCCACCGTGGGCTACATCAACCACGACTGCACCAGGGCGGTCAGTCCAGCCTACTCCCTCTTCTGGAGACCCCGCCCCAGTAAGATCGGTAAGATTGGGTGCCGGTGGGGGCTGGACGGGTGGGGGAGGGGCCCTCTGAGCCTCCCCTAGGTCCCCGAGGCCCCGCCCCCTGCTTGCGGAGTGACCCTGGGGAAGCTCTGTGTCCTCTGTGTCCTTGGATGAGAAGGGAAGGCAGAACGCAGCGTGCTGCCGAGCCCTGAGCCTGTCTCCTGGGCTTCATGGCTTCCTTGCTGCCTGACTTTGGACTGGCTGCTCAGCAGCTCTGTGCCCCAGTGTCCTCCCCCACAAACAGTGACAGTATGCCCCTTACAGAGCTGTCCTCACATGAAACCAACAGGTGCCTGCAGACGTCCACGAGCCAGGATCAGCGCCTGGTGCCTAGACAGCGCAGTGGAAATGGGCTTCACGGGGGTCCTAGCCTCAGTGTCTCCTCAGCAGGACGGGGCTCCTCACAGACAGCTGTGGAGAGGGCAGGGTGGTGCGGACAGCCCGTGGGCGGCGGGGCTGGCCTGGTCAGTGGGGTCCTTGCTTCCGCATCGCCCACCTTGCCCCTGGCCAGAAGAGCCGCGTCAGGATGTGTGCGAGGGTCAGCACCATCAGTGCCGCTAACGTGGGTGGCCGTGGCCCCAGCTCACTGCTCATTCCTGTTAGTGGAATCGCTGCCACGTTCTAGCAACACTCTGCCCTTCACATGAATGCCCACAGACTCCGTCACCCCATTTTCTAGAGCTGAGGTCCCGGAGCGCCCTGGTTGGGGAGAGTCCCGCACGAGGACTTTGATTCACAGGGATGAAGGTTTGGGGTGGGCGTGGCTGACGGACGTGTGTGGCAGCAGCTTCTTCTCAGCCTTTAGAATCAGCAAAAATCCCAACCCAACCTGAAACAAAACTCCAGAAGCTCCAAGGAAGGGTTAAGAACTTCGCCTCTGCCCAGAGCGGCCTGGGTTCCCCAGGGACATCCTGGGACAGAGGGACAGACAGGCTGGGGAGTCAGGGGTGGATGGGGGGCCAGGGTAGACTTTGCTGGCTCCCCAGGGAAGACTTCTTGGAGGGGGAGGCATGTGGTCTGGACTTTGCAGGATGAGGGGCTCAGTAGAGCCCCCAGGAGAAAGGGACTCAGTAGGGCTGGCAGCAGACGCATGGGCCTGGAGCTGGGATGTGTTTGTGCGCCAGCTCGCGAGCCGTGCCTCCCGGTGAGTACGTGAGCTGGCGTGTCGTGCCGCCCGGTGAGTCCGTGAGCGGGCGTGTCGTGCTGCCCGCTGAGTCCGTGCCAGCTCGCGTGTCGTGCGCCTGGTGAGTCCGTGAGCTGGCGTGTCATGCCGCCCGGTGAATCTGTGCCAGCTCGCATGTCGTGCCGCCCGGTGAATCCGTGAGCTGGCGTGTCGTGCCGCCCGGTGAGTCCGTGAGCTGGCGCGTCGTGCCGCCCGCTGAGTCCGTGAGCTGGCGCGTCGTGCCGCCCGCTGAGTCCGTGAGCTGGCGCGTCGTGCCGCCCGCTGAGTCCGTGCCAGCTCGCGCGTCGTGCCGTCCGGTGAGTCCTTGAGCTGGCGCGTCGTGCCGCCCGGTGAGTCCGTGAGCTGGCGCGTGGTGCCACCCGCTGAGTCCGTGAGCTGGCGCGTCGTGCCGCCTGCTGAGTCCGTGAGCTGGCGCGTCGTGCCGCCCGCTGAGTCTGTGCCAGCTCGTGCGTCGTGCCGCCCGGTGAATTGGACAGCTGTGATCACAAAGGACACAGAAATGCTCATCAGGACAAAGTTAAGGCAGAGACCCAGGCCCCTAGGTCAGGGCACCCCTGCCTCAGTGGTCCAAGGTGGGGCTGGGGGCTGTCTGGAAGGTGGGAGTGCCTTGGGGTGGACCAGGGGCACTGAGCGGGGTCGAGGGGGCATCAGAGGTGCCCTTAGGACTCTGGGCTCCTCCCCCCAGCATCTCCACAGGACACCAGCCCTGGGCCTGTCTACTTCCTGGACCCAAAAGTCACCCGGTTTGGCCGAAGCTGCACCCCTGCCTACTCCATGCAGGGCCGGGGCAAGTCTCGGGGTGAGTATCTGGCCAGTGCTGCTCCACAAGGACCCTGCCTTTTCAGAGTCCTCTCCTTCCCTTCCCTTCACCCAGTTCCTGGAACTTCAGTGTCTTTGGATGACAAAATCAAGGGGCTCTGAGGAGGGGCTGGGGGCCCTGAGAGAACCTGAATGCGTGAAGTGGGCCAGGGTGACAGTGACACTGAGCACATGTGGTGCTGTGAGGGCAGCTGGGGCTCATCTTTGGCATGGGGGGGACAAAGGGCATGGTAGGGACTGTGGAGAATACAGCAATCCCCTTCACAGGCTCCAATCAACTCACTTCCACCTGACGTACCTGATTAAATGACCTGATTCCAGTCTCCCATCCACCCACCCTTTCATCTTTTGACCTATCACCCATTTGCTCATCCACTCACTGATCCTTCAGTTCATCCATCCATCCATTCACCCACCTATCTATTCAACCTACCCAACCATCCACTTGTTCAATCATCCAATCCATCTGTTGATCCACTGATTCATCCATCAACCTATTTATCCATCCATCTATCCTTCCATCCACCCTCCATGTATATTATCCATCCATCCATCCACCCACAACCCATCAACCCATTTATCCAGCTACCCAATCATCTACCCATCCACCCACCCATCCATCCTTCCTTCCATCCATCCCTCCATCATACGTCCATCCATCCATCCTTCCATGATCCTTCCATCCCTCCCTCCCTCCATCCTTCCTTCCATGACCCATCCATTCATCCTTCCATGATCCATCCATCCACCCACCCAATCATCCATCCATCCATCCACAATTCAGCTATTGATCCAACTATCTACATATCCATGGATCCATTCATCTACTTATTCACTCCTTACCCAACCACTCACCACCCATCCTTCTACTTATTCATTCAAACATGTATTAAGCTGAGGAGATGAAGTAGATTTGACATACCCATGCTTTTTATAAGACCCCAGTCTGGTGGTAGAGTTAGGTCCAGGTGAAGACCATCCCACCTCACTGTGCTCATGTCTGGGGGGAAGACCCAAGCCTGGGGGAGGTCCTTGGAAGGGCTGCGAGGGCTCTGCCTAGGAGGAGGGGGTGGGAAAGGCAGCAGGAAGGAGGGGGCTTTGGGGCTGTCTGGAAGGAAGAGAAGCAGCTCCTGGGAGGTGGGAATGGGAAAATGGAAGGTATGCCTGGCAGAAGGTTGAGTGTGGGCAAAGGCCCGGAGGCTTAAAAGAGGACGGGGCAGGGGGGTGCCTGGGTGGCTCAGTCGGTTAAGCATCTGACACTTGATTTTGGCTCAGGTCATGATCTCAGGGTCCTGAGATCGAGCCCTACGTTGGGCTCACACACTGGGCGTGGAGCCTGCTTAAGGTTCTCTCTCTCTCCCTCTGCCCCACTCTCTCTAAAACCACAAAGAGAGAGGGAACAGACTACTCTACAGGGAGGTCTGGGAAGCAGGAGAGATACCTCAGGGCTGCTCGAGAAGTGCTGTGAGTTCCAGGAAGCATAGGGGCAATGGGCAGCCATGCAAGGTCTTTGAGCAGGTGAGGACTCCTGCCAACCCTCCTGTCTCATTCTTACAGGTCTGGAGGTGACACCAGGCCCTGGGGCCTACAGCCCAGAGAAGGCAGCCCCTGTGCGTCACCGGACGCCTCCGGCTTTCACTCTGGGATCCCGCCTGCGACCACAGCTCCAGGACACCTCAGCCCCTGCCCCTAACACCTATATCCTGCCCTCCCTCTGGGGCTCCCAGATATTCACTAAGCCCAGCAGCCCCAGCTACACAGTAGCAGGCCGCACACCCCCCGCTCGCCCCCCTCAGGACCCTGCTGAGATACCAGGTCCTGGCCAGTATGATAGCCCAGACCCCAACACCTACCGTCAGCGCCGGCCCGCCTTCACCATGCTGGGCCGGCCCCGTGCCACACGCCCCCCGGAGGAGACTCCTGGGCCTGGTGCCCACAGACCTGAGCAGGTCACCATGACCACAGTCAGGGCCCCAGCGTTCACCATGGGCATCCGCCACTCCAAAAGGGCTACCACCATGGGTGTGGACACCACACCCTGACACCTTTGGGGTCAGGACTCCCAGCTGCCCCTGGACTGAGCCTCAGTTTACCTCTGTGGTCACATGGGGTGTGGGCAGGCCCCTCCTGAGCCTGGCTTTGGCTGGTGGGGCGCTTGGAGAAGTGGGGGGCAGGTGCCTCTTTCCTCCTTTTTTCTGAATTCTGAGGTCCTTCTAGGCCACTTGCTTCTTTTGGTCCCTTGGAGGCTGTGACCCTGCGGCCCTGTGCAGGGTGAGCTTCCGTCCAGTGCCCCAGTTTCTTCCTTCTGGTCACACCAGGCCAAGTCAGGCCAGGCAGAGAAAGGGAGAGCCCCAGCCCTCCCCAGCGGCTGGCTGGGGATGAACTTCCTGTGTCCTAGAACTCGGTGTCCACCCTGCTAGGGCCTGCATCCCCAACACAGCTTGGATTTCTGCTAAACTTGGGCTCTTCCCTGCTTCTCAAGGAAGCACAGCTGCCTGCGCTGGTCCCAGCCCCAAATCAGGCTGATACCCCTCCCTCTAGGGGCCTGCCAATAAATCTCTCTGTGGTACAAGAGCTGTCAGTATCACACATGTGAGTGCATTTAACCCGCTGTCCACATCAAAGGAAGGAGACTTAAATGCTGCTCTTAAGATCCAGCCCCCCAATTCTGCAGCCCCTGGGGGACTGGATGGGACCAGAGGAGGGATCCAGGGCTGGGTAAGAGCCAGGGCTTTGAATGGGGGAAGCCAGGTAAGCTTCTTGGAAGAGGGGACATTGAAACTGGGTTTTGAAGGATGTATAGGAGTTTAATGTATTCTAATTTCCATCATCAGTAGGTGCCTACCATGTTTCAGATATTGATAAAGATCATTTAAGCGTCACAGCAACTCAGGAGGCAGTCAGTGTTTACTGAGAGAAAATGGGGCTTTGGAGAGATTGGACCCTTGCCTGAGGGCACACGGTGAGCCCTTGTGTCTCTCTGATGCCAGGATTTGAATCTTGGCCATTGGGCTCTGTTCCTGCCATGCTTCCCTAGGGACCGGAAGGAAACACATGGATGGTGTCATGTGACTGAGCCTCCTGTGTGATAAGCCCAGGTCTTATAAACCCCTGACCCAGAAAGACCCTAACCCAGGAGCTTGGGAGGGACAGACTGCCACCATGAGGAGATGGCCCAGGGGTGGCACCTCAGGCATGACCCAGAGGGGTTCTGAGATGCATGACCCTTACTCTGTCCCTTTCCCCCAGCCTGGAAATGCCAAACTTGAGCATGCACCCCTTTACCTATGTAGGTAGATACACACCAGAACTCCTACACATACATGCACACCCACCCCTCAGGAGAACCCAGATGCCCCCCTCACATGCATACACATGTTCAAATCTACACACAGTAGACAAACAGGTCAACTCTCATACGGTCCACATGTATGTAGAGACACACAACACACACAAACCCAAATGGAGGCTCCAGACCCCGACAACGCCCCCCCACCAGCAGACCCCAAGGACTTGACCGCTGTATACCCTCTCATCCCGACCCTGCAGATGCACCAGAGCAGTCCCAGCGTGACACACGCAGGCTTGGGGCAGCATCACCGACCCCCGCCCCACCCCAACGCCGGCCAATCCGCCGCGAGTCCCTCCCCCGCTTCGCCTCCTCCTCCACAGGCTTCGCGGGCCACCGCCAGGCTGTGATCTCATTTCTCTGATTTATCGATCCCGCTCCAGGCAGCCTCACCCCTCCTTCCCCACCTGCCCGCGCGCCCCGGCCCCCTCCCTTTGTTTCCCGGCAGTCAGCCCCACCCCAGGCGGGGGAGGGGAAGGAGGCTCTGTCGAGACTGAGGCCAGGAGGCTGGGTCCTGCGATGACCGTGGCCTCTCGACCCTCGGTGCAGAAGGAATCAGCCTTTGAGGTCTGGGTGGGGGACAAAGAGGCTGGGGACGGAGGGGCAGGCCGGCCTGAGAGGCCGAGGCCCAAGAGTTCAGTTGGGTTGATGCCAGACAGAGCTCCCCAGAAATAGAGGAGGAGCCCGTGACCCCCCAGCTCACGCCCCTGGCTTACAGCCTGGAAAACTGAAGCTCAGGGAAGAGCAGCAGAAGGGGGACTGGGCTTCGCTCCTCCCTCCCAGACCCAGACAGCCCAACCCACACTCCTGGGCCCGAGTCTCCGCTGCGTGCCCCTCTCTGGGTCTCAGTTTCCTCATTAGGAAACCGAGCAGGGCATACTTTTCAAGTACCTTTCAGGTGGAACAGTGGGAAGGGAGGGGCCTGACCTTAGGGTTTGGGGCTCTCTCCTTCCCTGACCGCGTCCCCACCCCTTTCCAGGCGTCAGTTTTCCCATCAGTCAAAAACGGGAGAAGGCAGGTGATTTCTGTCTCTCCCACCTCTGTCCTTCAAGGAATTTGGGCAACGGGTGGGGGCGAAGCTGGGGTCGCTGTCCGGGTCTTGGATTGGAAACATTGCTCCCTCCCTGGCTGCTGGATCCGAGGCAGCGTCCATGCCTTCAGCGGGCCTCAATTTCCCCAGCCTCCCTGCAGGCGCCGGGACGCCCAGGGCCCGGGTCCCAGGGGCGCAGCCCCCCGCGGCTGCGCGCTGGGACGGGCGGATGACATCACCGGGCCGGGGGGCGGGGAGGGAGCGGGAGGCAGCGGGACGGAGGGGAGGGCCTCCTCCGCGCCAGGCGCAGCGCCCGGTCGGGCTCGGTCGGGCGACCGCGGCCATGACGCAGGGTCCGGGCGGGCGCACGCCCCCCGCACCTCCTGCGCCCCCGGAGCCCGAGGCGCCCACCACCTTCTGCGCGCTGCTGCCGCGCATGCCGCAGTGGAAGTTCGCCGCCCCTGTGGGCTTCCTGGGCCGGGGCCCGGCGGCACCGCGCACGACCGGGGGCGCGGGGGCCGCCGACTCCCAGCCCGAGCCGGTCGGCCCGGCTGGCGTCCCAGCGCTGGCGGCGGCGGTCCTGGGCGCCTGCGAGCCGCGCTGCGCCGCGCCTTGCCCGCTGCCCGCGCTC
>NW_025409643.1:0-12605 GCF_002201575.2 Neomonachus schauinslandi
TGGGGTTCCGTGGCTGGCCTCTCTGGGGTTTGGTGGCTGGGCACTCCGGGGTTCGGTGGCTGGCCTCTCTGGGGTTCCATGGCTGGCTGCTCTGGGGTTCCATGGCTGGCCTCCCTGGGGTTCCGTGGCTTGTACGTGCACCACCCAGTCTCTGCCTGTGTCTTCGTCTGGAGTCCATTCCCTTTGGTGCGTGTGCGTGTTCAGATTTCCCCTTGTTACGAGGATCATCCTCTTGGACCAGGGGTCTCTCCTGCTTCAGTGTGACCTCATCTGAACTAACAACATCTGCAAGGAGCCGATTACCAAATAGGGTCACATTCTGAGGTCCGGGGCTCAGGACTTCAACACGTGAGTTAGGGGAACACAATTTGCTGCCTAGCGGGCCACGAGCACGACCACGTTATGCTTCTGCGAGAGACAGAACGTCTGACTTCCAAGGCCGTTCCCCACACAAATAGCCTTGACGAGGTAGCTGAGGACGAAGGGCCTTCAACACCCTTGAGGCTCAAGGGACAAGCAGAGCCGCCAGGGACCCAGGGAGAACTGTCTGTCACCGAGCATTCAGTGATCCTAGTGAATCTATGAACCGTTTCAACGCCACGGGAAACCCTCTCCCTATTTAGCCATCAGGAGGTGTTGCTCTGAAGAACCAGGGAGCAGCCCCTAGAATGATGAGGTTGTGTGTATTTATCGGAAAGTCAAGGTGTTTTGAGTGTGAGTGAACGACAGAGACAACCCCAGCCCCTCTGTGTCTCGTGCTCACACGTCCAGGACCGTTCTAGGAGCTTCCCGTGTGTGCTACCTCATTAATCCTGCCCGCGTCCAGCTGAGGCAGAGGCATCGTGATCCCATCCGGCTCATGAGCAACCAGAGGCACAGAGAGGGTGAGGTAGCTGCTCAGGATCCCCAGCTAATAATTAGCGGAGCCAGGACTCAAAGGCTCCTAACCCCACCCTGTCTGTCCACGGGCCAAGATGTGTTGCACAACATGGCTTTGCAAAAGCCGCGTCAGCTGTGCATTTACATACAGACTTCTGGAAGGATCTAGACTAACACATTAGAAATGATTGTGAGTGCGGTACAGTTATAGACCCCTTCTCCTCTTGTATACAACAAGAATGTTACATGAATACTGTTTTATGGCTAAGGAGATGTGTTACATGTGAGACTCTGGCGTGGGCCCCACCTCATAAGCATCTTTAACTCCAAGGCAGAACGGGGATCGACCCCAACGCCCCTGGTTCTGCATTTCCTCCTGCACAGATGAAGGATGCAGAGAGGGCTCAGGCTTCCCCACAGACCCCACGTCTTCGAAACCCAGTGGTCTCTTCTCTGTCTGGTCTCTCCGGAGGCTGCAACAGGACTCCTGGTCAGCCACCGTCCCCGGCCAGCCGAGCCGGCCTGCATGCAGCTCAGCCCCTCGGTTCTCCCCGCTGACCCCTCTGCCCCTTTCTGTGGCATCTGCAAGGCTCACGCTTTGTCCACCCCATCTCTTGTTGCCAGGTTTTCTTCAGGAAAATCAATTTCTGCAACTTAGAGTTTTTCACCCAGATGAGAAAAAGCACCAGCTCAGGACAGCAGCGAGACAAAGGTGCATGTTTTGTAAACACATTCAACAAACTTCTAGAAAGGTAAGAGCTTGTGGTAGAGAGGAATGTTAGAAACCAACCAGGGAAAATAAGCTGAGAGCACCTAGCGCTCGCAGACCTGGATGTACCCAGCAAGATAGCATCAGCCGTCTGATGCGGCAAAGGGCGGTGTCCCAGGGCAGGGAGAGCAGAGACCCCGCAGCGGGATGGGTGCTGGGCGGATACTGTTGCTAAAACCGCCTGCCAGATAGAGGAAAAAGGTACTCGTATGCTTCAAAAAAATGTATAAATACATGAAAGCCCACAAACTGAAAGGAAGAGCTATAATAAGATGTCGGGTCCAGGAAAAAAAACAAGACAATCTAAGGACTTGGCGAAACACCGTGTTAGTAAGAGAATAAAGCATGGATATTCAAAAGGCCGGTGGATCACATGACTTTCATGGCAAACCTTAAGAAAAAAGTAAAGAATGCCAAAATATGCAGCATCAGATACGAGAAAAAATATAATTGCAGATACAGAAGATACTAACTTTAAGAGAATGTGATGTTAATTCTTTGGCAATAAATTTGAAAATCTGGAGGAAGTGGGTGAATTCCCAGTAAGATATGAGTCATCAGGGGCGCCTGGCTGGTTCAGTTGGTGGAGTGTGCGACTCTTGATTTCGGGGTTGTGGGTTTGAGCCCCGTGTTGGGTGTAGGGTTTACCTAAAAAAAAAAAAAAAAAAAAAAAAAGGATATAAGTCATCTGTATTATCCTATGAAGGAGCAGAAAAGCAGAATAAACAAACAAAAGAAATGGAAGTCTGTTTGAAACATTTGCCATCAAGAGTCCCATTTGGAGTTTAAATATGGTCACTGTATTAGCTAATGTTGTTGGATTAATGGTATTTTTCCTAGATATGATGATCCTATTGTAGAAATGTTGGAGCGTGTCCTTTTTCAAGGAAACACATGCAGAAATATCTAGAGTGAAGGTCATATTAACAATTTATGTCCAGATGACTCAACAGACAAAATGTTCACCCAGGCGCATGCAGACATGCGAGAGAAGCAACACGACACGTCCTCACCCATGGGTGCGTCAAGGCAAAGTAAATGTTTGGTCAAGTTTTCTGTAGAATTGGAAAGTTTTAAAAAAATGTTGCAAGAAGAAGGCTGAAACATTTTCACAAATGAGACCCAGTTTGTCTGCGGAAAGCGAATTCTTACACTAAAGTCTTCTAGAGCATGGAAAAGCATGGAGAGCACTTGAGTTGGTTTTATCAAGCGAGCATGACCTTCACATCTCCCGATGGTCGAGATCGTAAGTTCGTGAACTGATTACATGTTATTGAATGCCAGGATACAGGGCTGAGCCCAGAGAGGCATAGTCTGGGTGCCTGGAGTTTCCAGCCTGGGGAGAAAGACACATGTCATTCACAGGATCCCCTCAACAGTGATCAAAGGGGCCCGAAGGAGAGGTGGAGGAGGCGTGCTGAGAGGCCCCTAATAAGGAGGCTTTCCCCAGAGGAGTTAATTAGGCCAAGGAGAGACAAGGATGTCAAGAGAGAGCCCAACCTGGGAACAGCCCTGGTAGGAGGAGGCCCATCTGGGATGTGCTGGAGCCTGGAGGGGGGCCGTGTGTGTAGGGGGGTGACAGTGCAGCGGGGTTTGGACAGGTTCAAAGCCCAGGGCCCTGCAGGCCATGCCCCAAACACTGTCTTTATTTGGGGAGCATTGGGAAGCCAGAAGGGAGACCAGTCTGGCCAGGTTTGGGTTCTGCAGAGATCGCTCGCATCAGGCGGAGGTCCAGAGGGTACAGGACCTGGCTGAGAGGTGACAGTGTGGAACAAAAGTGGCCGGACCAGGAAGGTGAGCGGATGCAGGAGGCAGAGGTGTCTGGGGGTAAACTCAGAGGGACTTCCTGAGGGAGGTGTCAAGGATGAGTTCTGGGTTTCTGGCCTGGAGCCCTGGGTGAGCAGCGTTGGACCGTACCTTTGTGACACCCAGGAGGGTGTCAGGTGAGCAGCCTGGTGCTCAGCACAGAGGTGGGGCTGAGACACACATTTTTCAGTCTAGGGGAAGATGGGAGCCTGAGAGGTCACCTGGAGAGAGAGCGAGGAGAAGAATGTGAGCAGGAAAGCAGCATTCTAATGAACTGTTGGTTGGAGTCCCACAGTGTATTACAAGGAAAATGCACCATGACCTCTGTGCTTTACGCCAGGAATGTAAGGGTGGCTCAGCTTTAGGGAAGAGGGCACTGTAATTCAGTCCACTGACAAGTTAACACAGAAAACACATGAAGTCATATCAATTGATGTGCAAAAGCATTTGAGGGATACAAACACGGTGATCCGAAGGGGCACCTGCACCCCGATGTTCATAGCAGCAATGTCCACAATAGCCAAACTGTGGAAAGAGCCCAGAAGTCCATCGACAGATGAATGGATAAAGAAGAGGTGGTATATATATACAATGGAATATTATGCAGCCATCAAAAAAAAAAACCACAAATGAAATCTTGCCCTTTGCAACGACGTGGATGGAACTAGAGGGTATTATGCTAAGCAAAATAAGTCAGTCAGAGAAAGACAATTATCATATGATCTCACTCATATGTGGAATTTAAGAAACAAAACAGAGGAGCATAGAGGAAGGGAGGGAAAAATAAATTAAGTTGAAATCAGAGAGGGAGACAAACTGTGAGAGACTCTCAACTCTGGGAAACAAACTGAGGGTTGCTGGAGGGGAGGGGGGTGGGGAGGATGGTGTAACCGGGTGACGGGCATGAAGGAGGGCACGTGATGGAATGAGCACTGGGTGTTACATAAGACTGATGAATCACTGACTTCTACCTCTGAAACTAATAATACACCATATGTTAACTACATTGAATTTAAATAAATAAATTTAAAAAAATTTGAGAAAATGCAGTGGTCATTCCTACTCTAAGTAAAAGAGAAGGAAAACAAATTGGTACACATATTAAAACAGAAGAGCCAAAATTACTCTTCTTGGCAGACAGTATTTATCTAGAAAAACAGGAGATTCTAGAATCAGTTAAGTTTAAGGTTGCTAGATACAAGATAGTTGTACTAAAATGAACCAGTTTTCTTTATACTACCAATAACTAATTACAGGTAAAAATGGGGGGGATAATGTTCATAATGATGATAAAATTATAAATAAATGTACAGGACATTTACAGGAATAATTTTACAGAAAATGTGTCGGACCTCTGTAATCAAAACTATAAAAATTTTTTGATGAACTTAATTCAAGGTTGGAATAAACAGAGAGATATCCATGTTTCTGAGTGGGAAGACTTTGTATCATAAAAATGTCCATTATTCTGAAATTAATCTATAAACTTACTGCCATTCCAATAGGTATTCCTATAATATCTTTGCTTGTTTGATTTTGGTTTTGGAGGTAGAAATGAGAACCAATAATTTTTAAAGTTCACATGAAAGGGAAACTATGAGAGGGAAAAAGAGAACCACCAATACGTTTTTGAAGTGAGAAAGCTAGTGTGTATGCCCTTGATCTACAGGTATGAGCACTTACTGTAAACACGCACAAAAAATGTGTTGGCAAAGGAAATAGACAAAGAGATTAGTGGAACAGAGATTAATGGAATAGTTCCAAGTATGTGTAGAGGCCTAATCCATCATAGATGTGACATTTCAAGGTGGTGGGGAAAGGAGAGGCATTTAGTAAATAGTGCGTGCATAACAGCTTTCTGGAAACGGAGCTCAAGTCAGTGCATTCCAGATACCCCAGATCACACCCCAGATGGAACAGGGAGCCAAACAGAAACATAGCATAACAGCAGAGACATCTAGAAGTTGTATTTTAAGACCCAGAAGTCTTAAGGAAAATGTTGCTGACTAAATAAAAATTTTAAATACTTGGCAAAAGACAAAAGCATCAGAAAAATTGTTTAAAGGATCAAAAAAGAAGAGATAGGGGAAAATATTTGCAGCCACCCTTTAGCAGATGGAGGGTTACTAGCACTACCATCCAAAGGACTCATCACGTGACAAGAGAAACAAACTCTTATTCTCTCCTTCAGTAACAAGTCCCCCTAAGTCACTTCTAGAACGGGATTCTAGTCTGGGCTCCTGCACACAGTGGCCCAGTGGCCGACGGGGGCACGGCTGGGCGCTGGGTGGGGGCCAGCTTGCCGGGTGCCTATCTGGACTCGCTGTCACACGCCAGGCGCTCTTTCTTCCCCAGAGACCCTTTCAATCATCCTTAGAACCGGGGTCACTAAATGTCAAATTATGGTCTGTATTCCGGAGGAGTTTTTGCGTCTTTATTGAGAGCCCCTGAGGTTCAATTTAATCTCCCAAAGGGCGGCTTAGTCTAATAGAGCCTCAGCGTCTTCTTTCTCTAACCTGGAGTTACTGTTTCGAATTTCCCCTTTGCTGTGACTTCTCATCTTCCTGGAGAGAGCATCACTCCCTGGTTGGGATATGTCGACCTGGGAGAGGTGGACTCGCTCTGGCCACACGGCGACGCACTGTGGCCACGTTCGGAGGCCCGTGGTGTGCGTGTTGGCGGGCCAACCCGTGTCGCCCGCAGAGCGAATGAGGTCCTCCTCTGTCACCATGGTGGACGAGGGGAGTGACGGTCTGCACCCGAGTTACAGGAGATGTTCGGGCGGGGACAGACTTCTGTTTTTCCTCTGGAGGCAGCGAGCAGACCCGGATGCACGGTCGGCCGCTCCTGCCTCCGTGCCGGGCGGGTTGGGCCCGCGTCTCGCTGCCTATGCAGCCTGTGTCCCCCGGTGCGCAAACCCGGCTGTGCGAGGCTCCGGCGGGTTGTGAGCCATCACAACAGCCCTGGTCTTGGTGTGCGGCGGGGACTCTGCTCTCACACCTGCCGTTCTCAGCAGCGTCTGCATCAGCGTGACTCTGGGGGCTGCTGGTGAGGGGTTTCCAGGGCCAGGGTGCTTGGAGGGAAGGGCTTCCTTTCTTGCCCAGGGGCCCAGGGAGGGACAGGGGCTCCTGCGTCCACGTCCCCTCCTCCTCCTCACCAGCGTCTCGGAGCCCGTGTGCAGCACGACCTTGCCTGGGTGCTGCTTTATGTAAATTACATCCGGCACCTAAATTATGGGCTCTTCCCGCCATGCGGGTCTCACCGGGCACTTCCTGCAGACGTGGAAATGAGAATTGGGAGCATTTAAGTGGCTTGTCCGGGGTGACACAGGAGCCAGTCCGGAGAAGGAAGTTCTGAGCTTTTTTTCTGCGCTCGGGCACATGTTTTTCTAGTTGTACGCATGAAGAGGATTTCCTCTGATGAGCCCTTGTTTGTCACTGAGCATTGCTGGTGTTCCTTGGATGGAACGTAACAGAAGGAGACGGTCCTGGGAGGGCTCAGGGTAGCAGGATTGTGATTCCTCAGACCCGGTTGTTACAACATGATGCATAATCATTTACCAACAGTTAGAGGTCAGCAGGAGACGTGGGGTCGGAGGTCAATGTCAGGTGGAGAGGTCAGTGGGAGTCACAGGGATGCTGCCTGGGTCTGTGTCCTATGCGAAGTCCCCTGCCCTCCTGACCTGTGACCGCCCAGGCCACCGAGACCCTCAAAGTTCTCTGCCAATGGGGAAGGGAGAGGGAGACTCCGTCTGGTTCAGACAGCTGTCCTTTCTGTCCCTCCAGCATCCTGGGACGGGCGCCTGCCTGGTGGGGTCAGGAAGGCTCTGTCCCTGCGCTGGGCTGGCGGGGGTCCTGGAGCAGGGGTGAGGGAGGCCACCTGAGGGTCCGCCGGGTGCTGTGCGTGCGGTCACGGGCAACCTTTCCAGGTTTCCCTCTGAGGACCTCAGTTACCCGGAACCATGTGCCTAAGACAGACGGCGTTTGTTAATAGCTGTTGGAGATGTCTGTCTGTCTGTCTGTCTAGAGACAGAGACAGAGAGAATCTCTCCAGCCACAGGCACTTTCATGCAGAGCCTTGGACATTCTCTCTCCCCCGCCTCCCTCTGTCTCTGCACCTCTGTCTCTGTCTCTCTCATCTCCCCCCACCCAGTCCCCTCAACAAGCCCAAGCCCAGGGTCTGCCCCCGTCACAAACACCTGCGGGCGAGCCCCAGACCTGGGGGCAGGCGTGGTGTCCGCGGCCACAGCACTGTCCTTCGGCAGCGAGGAAGATGTCCCTTCGGGGGCCCACGGAAGGGGTCCTGCTGACCTGGGGAAGCCATCTGGCACTGGCGGGGGAGCGGGGTGAAGGCCCCGGTAAGCCCTGGAGAGGGGTCTGCGGCCCGGTGTTTTAAAAAAAGAACAATCACACTTCAGAGCTGTCCTGCCTGGGGCAGCGTTTCGTGTCCACTGTGGTTTTGGGAGGTCAGACCCGTGGGCCTCGTCTGGAAGAAATGAGGATCCCGCTGTGTGCTTGGCGCTCCCCTCCCCCGGGCGATCCTCCCCGAGTCTTCTCATTAGCCGTTCCCGGGGAGGACTTTCCCTCCGGAGGGGAATTCCTGAAACCCAACAGTTGACAAACCCACACACCCTGGGGAGGGCCGGGCACTAGATAAAAGCCGTCCTCCCAGCCAGCCCCTCCTGGGGACAGCCGCTGTCAGCCGGCCCCACAGAGGCTCTGCGCCCTGGCCCCCCCGCGGGTGGCTGTCCTAAGGCAGGCAGCCCGGGATCTGCACCCGAGGAAAACAGGTTCTCAGAGTTTTTCTGGTTGGCTCCCAGCTCTCGCTGGACGATCTGTTTCTGTCTTTCCTTTGGGAAAAGCGTGCTCTGCCAATGAGTAATCTCCGGGGAGCTGGGATGCTGTCACTTGTCACCTGCGCGGCGGGACCCAAGCCCGTGCGGAGATGAGCTAGGCAGCCGCCCCGACCTGCCCGCACCAGCTGCCCCCCCGCAGAGCCCGCAGAAGCTTTGCCGTCCCCCGCCCCTTGCTGGCCGTCTGTCCCTGCCGCAGGACTCCGGCATGTGGCCCTCACAGTGACTGTCCCCCGCCCCCCCACGCTGCCACCCCCGGAAGGGCTGGCCCAGGTGTCTGAGGAGGAGCTGGGGGCTGAGGGCAGGGCCCCTGGATGGAGCTTGGGACCCGGACCTCCCATGTCTGTCCTGCTGATGCTGTGTGTGGCACTCTCGGCCCTGGCGACCCCAGGCCAAGGCACCCGGCAATGGGAGCCCTGCACAGGTAAGGGGGTACAGAGCTGGGAGCCGGGAAGGGTGCAGCTGCGGGTCAGCGCCGCTTCTGGTCCCCCGTCCCTGGGTGCCCGGGTTTGCTTTGGAGGCACCAGCAGTCCGTCCGGGGGACGGACAGGGGGATGGCAGAGGCAGAGATGAAAGGGATGGGAAGGCCGGCTCAGTGGAAATGCTAACAGGGTGGGGACCCGGTTCAAAGCGAGAGCCAGCCGCCATCTGAAGGCTTCACAAGTATTCCAGTATTTACCTGTGTACTCTCCTGGGGAAGGGCCTTGCACCTGTTTCAGGAATGAGCCAGCCCCTCGTGGGGCCCAAGCACAGAGAACCCCAGGTCTGTACTTAGCAAAGCACAGGGCCGCCCCTGGGCTGGCTGTTCCATCCCACAGCCCCAAACTCCCACGCCAACGTGGGGAGAGCGCCACTGGCTGGCTCCTCGAGGGGAGGTTCTGCTACCCCCGCTTTTAGGAAGGCCCTGTTGACTCGCTAATGACCATGACATCACCGTATCTTTCTGGAGTTTCTACCTAGAGATTTTATTTATCAAAACTAACATTGAGAACAAAGCAACAGGAAAAGGAGGCCTGGTAGCTGGAGACCCACCGAGCACGTGCAGCCTCACCAGGAGGTCAGCGGGGTGGGATGGTTTGCAGTGTGGTTGCAGTTTTATTTGCAAATTACTCATCCTGGGCCCCCTCCCTGTTATAGCTCTTGGCTCTAATGGCCCTTGGTTCCCAATGACACGACCAGGAGATGACGGATGATGATCCAAGTCTGGAATGCTTGGTTGGGTGTCCAGGGCAGGTGGGAGGTGAGCAGACCCCGGGGCTGCTGGAGCAGCAGCAGTGGGCAGGGTGGGGGCAGGACCGAAGGCCCCCCACCCCCACTCTGGGCTCCTGCCTTCAGTGACTGCCTTGGGACTCATGATTTGCAAACAATACAGGAGCTAGTCAGCCTGTGGCCAAGCGAAGTCCCCCGGGGTTCAGGGGACAGAAGGCTGCCCCCTCCCCAGCAGAGAACGGCCTGCCCCAGAAGGACCCCCCCCTCGCCCACCGCTGCCGGCAGCGCCGAGCCCAGCCGCTGTCCTGAGCACACGGCAGTCTCTGTGTTGGGGGATGAGTCACTGACATGCACCTTCATGCTCCCTTCAGCCCTGGGAACAGCATCAACCTGCACGGTAATAATAAAGGTTATTTATAAAGCCCGCCCCCTCTGCCCTGAAGGCTGGTGCAGATAGTTAAAAGATGACCCAGTTACAAACACCGGGGACTCGGGAGGAAAGATAAAAGACAGGTAAATAATATCGAACTGCTGCGTTTGGAGTCCTTCCAACACACTTGCGCATGAAGTCAGGACTTCAATGGTTAAAAAAATCACTTTGATTCCATTCCGTTTTGAAAGGCCCCTGAGTTTCCACTGCTGGGTTGTGTGAGCTGGGGTGGGGGTGAATCCCAGTGGCCTTCGGGCCTCCCGCATGTCAGCGGCGCCTTGGCGGCCACCACGCTGGCTTCTGAAGGCCTGGCCCTGAGTCTGGGACACAGATGAGTCTGCAGCAGTGACCAGTGGGTGACAGGCCGTTCCCAAGGGCTTCTGTACCCCTCGCTGGGGCGGGGGGTGCTGTGCTGGGGGGCTGGGCAGCTCTGATGGCCAGGGCCACCTCGGGCTGCCCTCTGTAGGCGTCACTGGAAGGCTGTGGGGGCCCGTGGGGGCAGCAGAGGAATGCTTACGCCTGCACCTTGGAAAGAGGGAAAGAGCTAACGCAGTGCTCTGCGGCGGCAGGTAGGCCACAGTGGCCCAGGGGCTGGGCGAGCAGGAACGTCGAGTCTGGAGGGCCTTGAGTTCGAGTTCGCTGTTGAGGAGGCGTGGGGAGGAGAGTCCAGGAGGCTGGGGCGTGCAGGGAGGGCCTTGTCTGTGCGGCTTTCCTGCAAAGCAGACACAGCAGGAGCCGGACAGCTGGGGCGGGCCTGGGGTGTGGGCCGGAGAGCTGGCTGGGCTTGCGGGGAGACCATGGCCAGGGTCACGCAGGAGCTCAGGCTGGTGAGCAGCTCACCAGTGCCCTTCTGGGGGTGGGGCTCACCACTCGCAGATACCCCTTCCAGGCTGGGGTTTTAGCGATAGGGACATTGGGTTCAATGTCTGCCCAGTGTGTGGTTCAGACCCTCTGCTGAGAGGCGGGGCCTGGGGACGGGCCTTTCTGAACAGGTGCAGGTGCGTCTGAGGATGGGTCAAGTCTCTGAGAGCCTGGGCCCAGCCAGACAGATGACCTGGCAGGCGGTCAGCATGAACAAGGCCACTAGGGGGCAGGTGGGGGGTGCAGGCCAGGGAAACGGGGCGCAGGGTGGGAGAGTGGAAGGGAGTCCCGAGCAGAGTGGCCGGGGGCTCGGGGCCTGTGTGGGGTGTTGGGGTGGGCTCCCTGGGGGATGAGCGTGGCAGGCAGGATTCTGCGGTGAGATGCCTTTTATAAGCTGTTGGCCTCCCTGACCCCAGGAGCCAGCCTCAGTCTTCTGACTGTGGACCCCTCAGCCGCTCCACTGAGCTGGGCCAACGGCTTCGGGACAAAATGGTTGAGATATGGGTCCCTCCGATCCTTCCTAGCTCCTTTTGGGCATCCGTGGTTCTGGGCTGCATGGTGTGTGTGGTGCCAGGAATTGGCTGGGGCTGTCCTGGGGGAGACACCTGGGTGGGCTGTGTTCTGGATGTGGGCTCGAATCAGGGGGAGCAGCAGCTGTGGGTGGGGAGGGGTGATGCTGGGGAAGTGTCATCTATCCCACACCCAGTCTGCACGGGGACAGAAGGCCAGGGCGTTGGGAGTCTGTGGGAGCCATGCTGGGCACATCATGTGCATTACGCTGGACCCTCCCGGGCAGGGGTCACTGGCCGGCTGGCTCCAAGGGGCCTGGGGGTGCAGGGGAGGTGTAGGAAGCACAGCTCTGAGCTGCTGCAGGGTGTCAGGATCACCATGTCTTGTCTTCCGTTTCATCTGCACCTGGTGCCCCCGGGGATATAGATACCTGGGAACACTCCTGGGTGGGCTCCTCACCGGGATTCGGCCTTGGTGACGCTCAGAACCTAGTCTAAGAGTCTTGCCTCCTTCATTCGCTCAGTCCCCAGGCAGGGACGGTGCTGTGCCCACCCTCCCCAGTGGTGGAGCCCGCACCTCGCTCAGACCACAGCTCTGCCAGCCGCCAGCCCACAGAGGCCCTGGCAGTTGCCTCCTCCCCCAGCGCGGGAGGGGCTCGGGGGGCTTCAGAGGAGGAAACCTTCAGGGTGGGGGCAGGGGAGCCCAGAGGGCTGGGTGCAGGAGTGGGTGGGGCGATCAGGCCTCCGGCTCTGGGTGCCTGTGGGGAGCCCGTCCCTGGAGAAGTACCCACAACAGGATGGGAACAGATGTGCATTTTAAAAGCTGTCTGGGAGTGTGGGGCAGCATTGGGCCTCTTTTGCATTTTGGGGGGCAAGAAGCCCTCCCCCCACCGCCTGGGCTGCTCTCAGGAGCCACCAACTTTGTCCTCAGGCTTCTCTAACGGAAGCTTGCGGGAGGGTGGTGCTTTCCAGCCCGAGTCCTGGGGAACCCTGGCCCCTCCGCGAGGCCCTCAACGCGGGTTCCCGGGAGACTCTGCGTGGGCACGACGCCCCCTCCTGGCGGCTCCCGGAGCAGGCGTGAGCCTCTCAGCCTGCTGCAGTGGGGACTGCTTCTGTGTCCCAGCCGCCCTTTGTCCACGCGCCCCGGGCGGCTTCCCACTCTGAGCCAGGAGCGGTCCGCGGGGTGCGGGGGCCTCCGGGCGGAATGTGGCCGCCGGGGCCCCAGGTCCCATCTAAGCTCCGCACCCCCAGGCCACGCCTCGCGCCGCGCTGGGCAGCGGGGGGGGGGGG
>NW_025409644.1:0-12605 GCF_002201575.2 Neomonachus schauinslandi
TGGGGTTCCGTGGCTGGCCTCTCTGGGGTTTGGTGGCTGGGCACTCCGGGGTTCGGTGGCTGGCCTCTCTGGGGTTCCATGGCTGGCTGCTCTGGGGTTCCATGGCTGGCCTCCCTGGGGTTCCGTGGCTTGTACGTGCACCACCCAGTCTCTGCCTGTGTCTTCGTCTGGAGTCCATTCCCTTTGGTGCGTGTGCGTGTTCAGATTTCCCCTTGTTACGAGGATCATCCTCTTGGACCAGGGGTCTCTCCTGCTTCAGTGTGACCTCATCTGAACTAACAACATCTGCAAGGAGCCGATTACCAAATAGGGTCACATTCTGAGGTCCGGGGCTCAGGACTTCAACACGTGAGTTAGGGGAACACAATTTGCTGCCTAGCGGGCCACGAGCACGACCACGTTATGCTTCTGCGAGAGACAGAACGTCTGACTTCCAAGGCCGTTCCCCACACAAATAGCCTTGACGAGGTAGCTGAGGACGAAGGGCCTTCAACACCCTTGAGGCTCAAGGGACAAGCAGAGCCGCCAGGGACCCAGGGAGAACTGTCTGTCACCGAGCATTCAGTGATCCTAGTGAATCTATGAACCGTTTCAACGCCACGGGAAACCCTCTCCCTATTTAGCCATCAGGAGGTGTTGCTCTGAAGAACCAGGGAGCAGCCCCTAGAATGATGAGGTTGTGTGTATTTATCGGAAAGTCAAGGTGTTTTGAGTGTGAGTGAACGACAGAGACAACCCCAGCCCCTCTGTGTCTCGTGCTCACACGTCCAGGACCGTTCTAGGAGCTTCCCGTGTGTGCTACCTCATTAATCCTGCCCGCGTCCAGCTGAGGCAGAGGCATCGTGATCCCATCCGGCTCATGAGCAACCAGAGGCACAGAGAGGGTGAGGTAGCTGCTCAGGATCCCCAGCTAATAATTAGCGGAGCCAGGACTCAAAGGCTCCTAACCCCACCCTGTCTGTCCACGGGCCAAGATGTGTTGCACAACATGGCTTTGCAAAAGCCGCGTCAGCTGTGCATTTACATACAGACTTCTGGAAGGATCTAGACTAACACATTAGAAATGATTGTGAGTGCGGTACAGTTATAGACCCCTTCTCCTCTTGTATACAACAAGAATGTTACATGAATACTGTTTTATGGCTAAGGAGATGTGTTACATGTGAGACTCTGGCGTGGGCCCCACCTCATAAGCATCTTTAACTCCAAGGCAGAACGGGGATCGACCCCAACGCCCCTGGTTCTGCATTTCCTCCTGCACAGATGAAGGATGCAGAGAGGGCTCAGGCTTCCCCACAGACCCCACGTCTTCGAAACCCAGTGGTCTCTTCTCTGTCTGGTCTCTCCGGAGGCTGCAACAGGACTCCTGGTCAGCCACCGTCCCCGGCCAGCCGAGCCGGCCTGCATGCAGCTCAGCCCCTCGGTTCTCCCCGCTGACCCCTCTGCCCCTTTCTGTGGCATCTGCAAGGCTCACGCTTTGTCCACCCCATCTCTTGTTGCCAGGTTTTCTTCAGGAAAATCAATTTCTGCAACTTAGAGTTTTTCACCCAGATGAGAAAAAGCACCAGCTCAGGACAGCAGCGAGACAAAGGTGCATGTTTTGTAAACACATTCAACAAACTTCTAGAAAGGTAAGAGCTTGTGGTAGAGAGGAATGTTAGAAACCAACCAGGGAAAATAAGCTGAGAGCACCTAGCGCTCGCAGACCTGGATGTACCCAGCAAGATAGCATCAGCCGTCTGATGCGGCAAAGGGCGGTGTCCCAGGGCAGGGAGAGCAGAGACCCCGCAGCGGGATGGGTGCTGGGCGGATACTGTTGCTAAAACCGCCTGCCAGATAGAGGAAAAAGGTACTCGTATGCTTCAAAAAAATGTATAAATACATGAAAGCCCACAAACTGAAAGGAAGAGCTATAATAAGATGTCGGGTCCAGGAAAAAAAACAAGACAATCTAAGGACTTGGCGAAACACCGTGTTAGTAAGAGAATAAAGCATGGATATTCAAAAGGCCGGTGGATCACATGACTTTCATGGCAAACCTTAAGAAAAAAGTAAAGAATGCCAAAATATGCAGCATCAGATACGAGAAAAAATATAATTGCAGATACAGAAGATACTAACTTTAAGAGAATGTGATGTTAATTCTTTGGCAATAAATTTGAAAATCTGGAGGAAGTGGGTGAATTCCCAGTAAGATATGAGTCATCAGGGGCGCCTGGCTGGTTCAGTTGGTGGAGTGTGCGACTCTTGATTTCGGGGTTGTGGGTTTGAGCCCCGTGTTGGGTGTAGGGTTTACCTAAAAAAAAAAAAAAAAAAAAAAAAAGGATATAAGTCATCTGTATTATCCTATGAAGGAGCAGAAAAGCAGAATAAACAAACAAAAGAAATGGAAGTCTGTTTGAAACATTTGCCATCAAGAGTCCCATTTGGAGTTTAAATATGGTCACTGTATTAGCTAATGTTGTTGGATTAATGGTATTTTTCCTAGATATGATGATCCTATTGTAGAAATGTTGGAGCGTGTCCTTTTTCAAGGAAACACATGCAGAAATATCTAGAGTGAAGGTCATATTAACAATTTATGTCCAGATGACTCAACAGACAAAATGTTCACCCAGGCGCATGCAGACATGCGAGAGAAGCAACACGACACGTCCTCACCCATGGGTGCGTCAAGGCAAAGTAAATGTTTGGTCAAGTTTTCTGTAGAATTGGAAAGTTTTAAAAAAATGTTGCAAGAAGAAGGCTGAAACATTTTCACAAATGAGACCCAGTTTGTCTGCGGAAAGCGAATTCTTACACTAAAGTCTTCTAGAGCATGGAAAAGCATGGAGAGCACTTGAGTTGGTTTTATCAAGCGAGCATGACCTTCACATCTCCCGATGGTCGAGATCGTAAGTTCGTGAACTGATTACATGTTATTGAATGCCAGGATACAGGGCTGAGCCCAGAGAGGCATAGTCTGGGTGCCTGGAGTTTCCAGCCTGGGGAGAAAGACACATGTCATTCACAGGATCCCCTCAACAGTGATCAAAGGGGCCCGAAGGAGAGGTGGAGGAGGCGTGCTGAGAGGCCCCTAATAAGGAGGCTTTCCCCAGAGGAGTTAATTAGGCCAAGGAGAGACAAGGATGTCAAGAGAGAGCCCAACCTGGGAACAGCCCTGGTAGGAGGAGGCCCATCTGGGATGTGCTGGAGCCTGGAGGGGGGCCGTGTGTGTAGGGGGGTGACAGTGCAGCGGGGTTTGGACAGGTTCAAAGCCCAGGGCCCTGCAGGCCATGCCCCAAACACTGTCTTTATTTGGGGAGCATTGGGAAGCCAGAAGGGAGACCAGTCTGGCCAGGTTTGGGTTCTGCAGAGATCGCTCGCATCAGGCGGAGGTCCAGAGGGTACAGGACCTGGCTGAGAGGTGACAGTGTGGAACAAAAGTGGCCGGACCAGGAAGGTGAGCGGATGCAGGAGGCAGAGGTGTCTGGGGGTAAACTCAGAGGGACTTCCTGAGGGAGGTGTCAAGGATGAGTTCTGGGTTTCTGGCCTGGAGCCCTGGGTGAGCAGCGTTGGACCGTACCTTTGTGACACCCAGGAGGGTGTCAGGTGAGCAGCCTGGTGCTCAGCACAGAGGTGGGGCTGAGACACACATTTTTCAGTCTAGGGGAAGATGGGAGCCTGAGAGGTCACCTGGAGAGAGAGCGAGGAGAAGAATGTGAGCAGGAAAGCAGCATTCTAATGAACTGTTGGTTGGAGTCCCACAGTGTATTACAAGGAAAATGCACCATGACCTCTGTGCTTTACGCCAGGAATGTAAGGGTGGCTCAGCTTTAGGGAAGAGGGCACTGTAATTCAGTCCACTGACAAGTTAACACAGAAAACACATGAAGTCATATCAATTGATGTGCAAAAGCATTTGAGGGATACAAACACGGTGATCCGAAGGGGCACCTGCACCCCGATGTTCATAGCAGCAATGTCCACAATAGCCAAACTGTGGAAAGAGCCCAGAAGTCCATCGACAGATGAATGGATAAAGAAGAGGTGGTATATATATACAATGGAATATTATGCAGCCATCAAAAAAAAAAACCACAAATGAAATCTTGCCCTTTGCAACGACGTGGATGGAACTAGAGGGTATTATGCTAAGCAAAATAAGTCAGTCAGAGAAAGACAATTATCATATGATCTCACTCATATGTGGAATTTAAGAAACAAAACAGAGGAGCATAGAGGAAGGGAGGGAAAAATAAATTAAGTTGAAATCAGAGAGGGAGACAAACTGTGAGAGACTCTCAACTCTGGGAAACAAACTGAGGGTTGCTGGAGGGGAGGGGGGTGGGGAGGATGGTGTAACCGGGTGACGGGCATGAAGGAGGGCACGTGATGGAATGAGCACTGGGTGTTACATAAGACTGATGAATCACTGACTTCTACCTCTGAAACTAATAATACACCATATGTTAACTACATTGAATTTAAATAAATAAATTTAAAAAAATTTGAGAAAATGCAGTGGTCATTCCTACTCTAAGTAAAAGAGAAGGAAAACAAATTGGTACACATATTAAAACAGAAGAGCCAAAATTACTCTTCTTGGCAGACAGTATTTATCTAGAAAAACAGGAGATTCTAGAATCAGTTAAGTTTAAGGTTGCTAGATACAAGATAGTTGTACTAAAATGAACCAGTTTTCTTTATACTACCAATAACTAATTACAGGTAAAAATGGGGGGGATAATGTTCATAATGATGATAAAATTATAAATAAATGTACAGGACATTTACAGGAATAATTTTACAGAAAATGTGTCGGACCTCTGTAATCAAAACTATAAAAATTTTTTGATGAACTTAATTCAAGGTTGGAATAAACAGAGAGATATCCATGTTTCTGAGTGGGAAGACTTTGTATCATAAAAATGTCCATTATTCTGAAATTAATCTATAAACTTACTGCCATTCCAATAGGTATTCCTATAATATCTTTGCTTGTTTGATTTTGGTTTTGGAGGTAGAAATGAGAACCAATAATTTTTAAAGTTCACATGAAAGGGAAACTATGAGAGGGAAAAAGAGAACCACCAATACGTTTTTGAAGTGAGAAAGCTAGTGTGTATGCCCTTGATCTACAGGTATGAGCACTTACTGTAAACACGCACAAAAAATGTGTTGGCAAAGGAAATAGACAAAGAGATTAGTGGAACAGAGATTAATGGAATAGTTCCAAGTATGTGTAGAGGCCTAATCCATCATAGATGTGACATTTCAAGGTGGTGGGGAAAGGAGAGGCATTTAGTAAATAGTGCGTGCATAACAGCTTTCTGGAAACGGAGCTCAAGTCAGTGCATTCCAGATACCCCAGATCACACCCCAGATGGAACAGGGAGCCAAACAGAAACATAGCATAACAGCAGAGACATCTAGAAGTTGTATTTTAAGACCCAGAAGTCTTAAGGAAAATGTTGCTGACTAAATAAAAATTTTAAATACTTGGCAAAAGACAAAAGCATCAGAAAAATTGTTTAAAGGATCAAAAAAGAAGAGATAGGGGAAAATATTTGCAGCCACCCTTTAGCAGATGGAGGGTTACTAGCACTACCATCCAAAGGACTCATCACGTGACAAGAGAAACAAACTCTTATTCTCTCCTTCAGTAACAAGTCCCCCTAAGTCACTTCTAGAACGGGATTCTAGTCTGGGCTCCTGCACACAGTGGCCCAGTGGCCGACGGGGGCACGGCTGGGCGCTGGGTGGGGGCCAGCTTGCCGGGTGCCTATCTGGACTCGCTGTCACACGCCAGGCGCTCTTTCTTCCCCAGAGACCCTTTCAATCATCCTTAGAACCGGGGTCACTAAATGTCAAATTATGGTCTGTATTCCGGAGGAGTTTTTGCGTCTTTATTGAGAGCCCCTGAGGTTCAATTTAATCTCCCAAAGGGCGGCTTAGTCTAATAGAGCCTCAGCGTCTTCTTTCTCTAACCTGGAGTTACTGTTTCGAATTTCCCCTTTGCTGTGACTTCTCATCTTCCTGGAGAGAGCATCACTCCCTGGTTGGGATATGTCGACCTGGGAGAGGTGGACTCGCTCTGGCCACACGGCGACGCACTGTGGCCACGTTCGGAGGCCCGTGGTGTGCGTGTTGGCGGGCCAACCCGTGTCGCCCGCAGAGCGAATGAGGTCCTCCTCTGTCACCATGGTGGACGAGGGGAGTGACGGTCTGCACCCGAGTTACAGGAGATGTTCGGGCGGGGACAGACTTCTGTTTTTCCTCTGGAGGCAGCGAGCAGACCCGGATGCACGGTCGGCCGCTCCTGCCTCCGTGCCGGGCGGGTTGGGCCCGCGTCTCGCTGCCTATGCAGCCTGTGTCCCCCGGTGCGCAAACCCGGCTGTGCGAGGCTCCGGCGGGTTGTGAGCCATCACAACAGCCCTGGTCTTGGTGTGCGGCGGGGACTCTGCTCTCACACCTGCCGTTCTCAGCAGCGTCTGCATCAGCGTGACTCTGGGGGCTGCTGGTGAGGGGTTTCCAGGGCCAGGGTGCTTGGAGGGAAGGGCTTCCTTTCTTGCCCAGGGGCCCAGGGAGGGACAGGGGCTCCTGCGTCCACGTCCCCTCCTCCTCCTCACCAGCGTCTCGGAGCCCGTGTGCAGCACGACCTTGCCTGGGTGCTGCTTTATGTAAATTACATCCGGCACCTAAATTATGGGCTCTTCCCGCCATGCGGGTCTCACCGGGCACTTCCTGCAGACGTGGAAATGAGAATTGGGAGCATTTAAGTGGCTTGTCCGGGGTGACACAGGAGCCAGTCCGGAGAAGGAAGTTCTGAGCTTTTTTTCTGCGCTCGGGCACATGTTTTTCTAGTTGTACGCATGAAGAGGATTTCCTCTGATGAGCCCTTGTTTGTCACTGAGCATTGCTGGTGTTCCTTGGATGGAACGTAACAGAAGGAGACGGTCCTGGGAGGGCTCAGGGTAGCAGGATTGTGATTCCTCAGACCCGGTTGTTACAACATGATGCATAATCATTTACCAACAGTTAGAGGTCAGCAGGAGACGTGGGGTCGGAGGTCAATGTCAGGTGGAGAGGTCAGTGGGAGTCACAGGGATGCTGCCTGGGTCTGTGTCCTATGCGAAGTCCCCTGCCCTCCTGACCTGTGACCGCCCAGGCCACTGAGACCCTCAAAGTTCTCTGCCAATGGGGAAGGGAGAGGGAGACTCCGTCTGGTTCAGACAGCTGTCCTTTCTGTCCCTCCAGCATCCTGGGACGGGCGCCTGCCTGGTGGGGTCAGGAAGGCTCTGTCCCTGCGCTGGGCTGGCGGGGGTCCTGGAGCAGGGGTGAGGGAGGCCACCTGAGGGTCCGCCGGGTGCTGTGCGTGCGGTCACGGGCAACCTTTCCAGGTTTCCCTCTGAGGACCTCAGTTACCCGGAACCATGTGCCTAAGACAGACGGCGTTTGTTAATAGCTGTTGGAGATGTCTGTCTGTCTGTCTGTCTAGAGACAGAGACAGAGAGAATCTCTCCAGCCACAGGCACTTTCATGCAGAGCCTTGGACATTCTCTCTCCCCCGCCTCCCTCTGTCTCTGCACCTCTGTCTCTGTCTCTCTCATCTCCCCCCACCCAGTCCCCTCAACAAGCCCAAGCCCAGGGTCTGCCCCCGTCACAAACACCTGCGGGCGAGCCCCAGACCTGGGGGCAGGCGTGGTGTCCGCGGCCACAGCACTGTCCTTCGGCAGCGAGGAAGATGTCCCTTCGGGGGCCCACGGAAGGGGTCCTGCTGACCTGGGGAAGCCATCTGGCACTGGCGGGGGAGCGGGGTGAAGGCCCCGGTAAGCCCTGGAGAGGGGTCTGCGGCCCGGTGTTTTAAAAAAAGAACAATCACACTTCAGAGCTGTCCTGCCTGGGGCAGCGTTTCGTGTCCACTGTGGTTTTGGGAGGTCAGACCCGTGGGCCTCGTCTGGAAGAAATGAGGATCCCGCTGTGTGCTTGGCGCTCCCCTCCCCCGGGCGATCCTCCCCGAGTCTTCTCATTAGCCGTTCCCGGGGAGGACTTTCCCTCCGGAGGGGAATTCCTGAAACCCAACAGTTGACAAACCCACACACCCTGGGGAGGGCCGGGCACTAGATAAAAGCCGTCCTCCCAGCCAGCCCCTCCTGGGGACGGCCGCTGTCAGCCGGCCCCACAGAGGCTCTGCGCCCTGGCCCCCCCGCGGGTGGCTGTCCTAAGGCAGGCAGCCCGGGATCTGCACCCGAGGAAAACAGGTTCTCAGAGTTTTTCTGGTTGGCTCCCAGCTCTCGCTGGACGATCTGTTTCTGTCTTTCCTTTGGGAAAAGCGTGCTCTGCCAATGAGTAATCTCCGGGGAGCTGGGATGCTGTCACTTGTCACCTGCGCGGCGGGACCCAAGCCCGTGCGGAGATGAGCTAGGCAGCCGCCCCGACCTGCCCGCACCAGCTGCCCCCCCGCAGAGCCCGCAGAAGCTTTGCCGTCCCCCGCCCCTTGCTGGCCGTCTGTCCCTGCCGCAGGACTCCGGCATGTGGCCCTCACAGTGACTGTCCCCCGCCCCCCCACGCTGCCACCCCCGGAAGGGCTGGCCCAGGTGTCTGAGGAGGAGCTGGGGGCTGAGGGCAGGGCCCCTGGATGGAGCTTGGGACCCGGACCTCCCATGTCTGTCCTGCTGATGCTGTGTGTGGCACTCTCGGCCCTGGCGACCCCAGGCCAAGGCACCCGGCAATGGGAGCCCTGCACAGGTAAGGGGGTACAGAGCTGGGAGCCGGGAAGGGTGCAGCTGCGGGTCAGCGCCGCTTCTGGTCCCCCGTCCCTGGGTGCCCGGGTTTGCTTTGGAGGCACCAGCAGTCCGTCCGGGGGACGGACAGGGGGATGGCAGAGGCAGAGATGAAAGGGATGGGAAGGCCGGCTCAGTGGAAATGCTAACAGGGTGGGGACCCGGTTCAAAGCGAGAGCCAGCCGCCATCTGAAGGCTTCACAAGTATTCCAGTATTTACCTGTGTACTCTCCTGGGGAAGGGCCTTGCACCTGTTTCAGGAATGAGCCAGCCCCTCGTGGGGCCCAAGCACAGAGAACCCCAGGTCTGTACTTAGCAAAGCACAGGGCCGCCCCTGGGCTGGCTGTTCCATCCCACAGCCCCAAACTCCCACGCCAACGTGGGGAGAGCGCCACTGGCTGGCTCCTCGAGGGGAGGTTCTGCTACCCCCGCTTTTAGGAAGGCCCTGTTGACTCGCTAATGACCATGACATCACCGTATCTTTCTGGAGTTTCTACCTAGAGATTTTATTTATCAAAACTAACATTGAGAACAAAGCAACAGGAAAAGGAGGCCTGGTAGCTGGAGACCCACCGAGCACGTGCAGCCTCACCAGGAGGTCAGCGGGGTGGGATGGTTTGCAGTGTGGTTGCAGTTTTATTTGCAAATTACTCATCCTGGGCCCCCTCCCTGTTATAGCTCTTGGCTCTAATGGCCCTTGGTTCCCAATGACACGACCAGGAGATGACGGATGATGATCCAAGTCTGGAATGCTTGGTTGGGTGTCCAGGGCAGGTGGGAGGTGAGCAGACCCCGGGGCTGCTGGAGCAGCAGCAGTGGGCAGGGTGGGGGCAGGACCGAAGGCCCCCCACCCCCACTCTGGGCTCCTGCCTTCAGTGACTGCCTTGGGACTCATGATTTGCAAACAATACAGGAGCTAGTCAGCCTGTGGCCAAGCGAAGTCCCCCGGGGTTCAGGGGACAGAAGGCTGCCCCCTCCCCAGCAGAGAACGGCCTGCCCCAGAAGGACCCCCCCCTCGCCCACCGCTGCCGGCAGCGCCGAGCCCAGCCGCTGTCCTGAGCACACGGCAGTCTCTGTGTTGGGGGATGAGTCACTGACATGCACCTTCATGCTCCCTTCAGCCCTGGGAACAGCATCAACCTGCACGGTAATAATAAAGGTTATTTATAAAGCCCGCCCCCTCTGCCCTGAAGGCTGGTGCAGATAGTTAAAAGATGACCCAGTTACAAACACCGGGGACTCGGGAGGAAAGATAAAAGACAGGTAAATAATATCGAACTGCTGCGTTTGGAGTCCTTCCAACACACTTGCGCATGAAGTCAGGACTTCAATGGTTAAAAAAATCACTTTGATTCCATTCCGTTTTGAAAGGCCCCTGAGTTTCCACTGCTGGGTTGTGTGAGCTGGGGTGGGGGTGAATCCCAGTGGCCTTCGGGCCTCCCGCATGTCAGCGGCGCCTTGGCGGCCACCACGCTGGCTTCTGAAGGCCTGGCCCTGAGTCTGGGACACAGATGAGTCTGCAGCAGTGACCAGTGGGTGACAGGCCGTTCCCAAGGGCTTCTGTACCCCTCGCTGGGGCGGGGGGTGCTGTGCTGGGGGGCTGGGCAGCTCTGATGGCCAGGGCCACCTCGGGCTGCCCTCTGTAGGCGTCACTGGAAGGCTGTGGGGGCCCGTGGGGGCAGCAGAGGAATGCTTACGCCTGCACCTTGGAAAGAGGGAAAGAGCTAACGCAGTGCTCTGCGGCGGCAGGTAGGCCACAGTGGCCCAGGGGCTGGGCGAGCAGGAACGTCGAGTCTGGAGGGCCTTGAGTTCGAGTTCGCTGTTGAGGAGGCGTGGGGAGGAGAGTCCAGGAGGCTGGGGCGTGCAGGGAGGGCCTTGTCTGTGCGGCTTTCCTGCAAAGCAGACACAGCAGGAGCCGGACAGCTGGGGCGGGCCTGGGGTGTGGGCCGGAGAGCTGGCTGGGCTTGCGGGGAGACCATGGCCAGGGTCACGCAGGAGCTCAGGCTGGTGAGCAGCTCACCAGTGCCCTTCTGGGGGTGGGGCTCACCACTCGCAGATACCCCTTCCAGGCTGGGGTTTTAGCGATAGGGACATTGGGTTCAATGTCTGCCCAGTGTGTGGTTCAGACCCTCTGCTGAGAGGCGGGGCCTGGGGACGGGCCTTTCTGAACAGGTGCAGGTGCGTCTGAGGATGGGTCAAGTCTCTGAGAGCCTGGGCCCAGCCAGACAGATGACCTGGCAGGCGGTCAGCATGAACAAGGCCACTAGGGGGCAGGTGGGGGGTGCAGGCCAGGGAAACGGGGCGCAGGGTGGGAGAGTGGAAGGGAGTCCCGAGCAGAGTGGCCGGGGGCTCGGGGCCTGTGTGGGGTGTTGGGGTGGGCTCCCTGGGGGATGAGCGTGGCAGGCAGGATTCTGCGGTGAGATGCCTTTTATAAGCTGTTGGCCTCCCTGACCCCAGGAGCCAGCCTCAGTCTTCTGACTGTGGACCCCTCAGCCGCTCCACTGAGCTGGGCCAACGGCTTCGGGACAAAATGGTTGAGATATGGGTCCCTCCGATCCTTCCTAGCTCCTTTTGGGCATCCGTGGTTCTGGGCTGCATGGTGTGTGTGGTGCCAGGAATTGGCTGGGGCTGTCCTGGGGGAGACACCTGGGTGGGCTGTGTTCTGGATGTGGGCTCGAATCAGGGGGAGCAGCAGCTGTGGGTGGGGAGGGGTGATGCTGGGGAAGTGTCATCTATCCCACACCCAGTCTGCACGGGGACAGAAGGCCAGGGCGTTGGGAGTCTGTGGGAGCCATGCTGGGCACATCATGTGCATTACGCTGGACCCTCCCGGGCAGGGGTCACTGGCCGGCTGGCTCCAAGGGGCCTGGGGGTGCAGGGGAGGTGTAGGAAGCACAGCTCTGAGCTGCTGCAGGGTGTCAGGATCACCATGTCTTGTCTTCCGTTTCATCTGCACCTGGTGCCCCCGGGGATATAGATACCTGGGAACACTCCTGGGTGGGCTCCTCACCGGGATTCGGCCTTGGTGACGCTCAGAACCTAGTCTAAGAGTCTTGCCTCCTTCATTCGCTCAGTCCCCAGGCAGGGACGGTGCTGTGCCCACCCTCCCCAGTGGTGGAGCCCGCACCTCGCTCAGACCACAGCTCTGCCAGCCGCCAGCCCACAGAGGCCCTGGCAGTTGCCTCCTCCCCCAGCGCGGGAGGGGCTCGGGGGGCTTCAGAGGAGGAAACCTTCAGGGTGGGGGCAGGGGAGCCCAGAGGGCTGGGTGCAGGAGTGGGTGGGGCGATCAGGCCTCCGGCTCTGGGTGCCTGTGGGGAGCCCGTCCCTGGAGAAGTACCCACAACAGGATGGGAACAGATGTGCATTTTAAAAGCTGTCTGGGAGTGTGGGGCAGCATTGGGCCTCTTTTGCATTTTGGGGGGCAAGAAGCCCTCCCCCCACCGCCTGGGCTGCTCTCAGGAGCCACCAACTTTGTCCTCAGGCTTCTCTAACGGAAGCTTGCGGGAGGGTGGTGCTTTCCAGCCCGAGTCCTGGGGAACCCTGGCCCCTCCGCGAGGCCCTCAACGCGGGTTCCCGGGAGACTCTGCGTGGGCACGACGCCCCCTCCTGGCGGCTCCCGGAGCAGGCGTGAGCCTCTCAGCCTGCTGCAGTGGGGACTGCTTCTGTGTCCCAGCCGCCCTTTGTCCACGCGCCCCGGGCGGCTTCCCACTCTGAGCCAGGAGCGGTCCGCGGGGTGCGGGGGCCTCCGGGCGGAATGTGGCCGCCGGGGCCCCAGGTCCCATCTAAGCTCCGCACCCCCAGGCCACGCCTCGCGCCGCGCTGGGCAGCGGGGGGGGGGGG
>NW_025409645.1:0-1807 GCF_002201575.2 Neomonachus schauinslandi
CAACAAACCCGCGCGCACGGCGGGGCGGGGCGGGCAGGGCGCGCGGCCGGAGAGCTGGCCAGGGGAGAGCCCTGCCTGCGCGGAGCAGTGGGGTCCCGGAATCCTGCGGGGGAAGAGGACTCGAGCTTTTTTGGGCCGGCCGCTGGCCCCGGGGGTGGCGCGTCTTGTGGAGCGGGGGGCCAGCTCCGCGCATCCCGACCCTTGGATGCCACCTGCGGGGGCGAGGACGGTCCAACCCTCACCCTCCCAGCTTTCCTGCTTAGCCGAGCGGAGCGGGCGGCCAGGCAGCCTCCATGGCGCTCACATCTCCCGCGCACCTGCTGGGTGCCAGGCCCAGAAACCCCCTTCAGTGTCCCCCCACTCCGCAGAGCCGAAAAACAACCACCAGACCATTTCAGAGGGTGACAAGTGCGATGGAAGTTCAAGAGGGCCACATGATGGTGACCCCGGGAGGGTGGTGGTGGTGTGGCTCCTGAGGACAGGACACTTCACGGGAAACCCCAAGGATGAGAGGGTGGGCGAAGTTATCCAGGAAGGAGTGCGCACAGGGCTTTAGGTTTTAAGGTCTTGAGCCTGGAACCCCTTGGAGGCAGGTGGTGGTGGCCACTTTGTAGGGACCAGGCTGGGAGAGGAGCCGGGGTGGGGTGTGGAGGGAGGGTGTGCAGGGCTCTCTCCTGGCCACTGGAGATGCCAGGCCTCCCAGCAGGCTCAGAGTGGAGAATGGAGGCTAATGGTACCCATCCTGGGGTCTCCTGGGAGCAGAGACTGTGGAGGGATCAGGTGTGGGAGAGCAGACAGGGGTCTTCACATTAGGGAAAGAGCCTTAAGGAAGCCCTTAAGAGAGAGTGAGAGAAATGAAAATAACTGGTGTTTGCAGCATTTTGAGGGGAAGCAGGACCCAGTGGGGCTGGCGTGAGGTGGGGGCAGCTGAAGGGGGGAGCCACGCTGGCTGGACCCTGGCTGTTTGGGAGCTGGGTGCCGCCTTTGCTGTGTGCAGGGCATGGGAGCCAGTTTGCCAAGGCTGGGGTGAAGGCGGCTCTCCCGTGTGGCAGGGGCTGAGGAATCACGGTCTTGCCCTAGTGCGGACTCTGGTCAAAACAGGGAGCTTGGCATGGGCAGTCAGAATGGATGCGTGAAGGCCTTTGGGGTGACTGGGACAGTGTTGTCCGACCCGTACAGTCACTTGTGGTGTGCAGGTCCAGCAGGCTGACCTCCCAGTTCAGCCTCCACACGTGTGGACCCCGGTGGGGGTGGTGACCAGCAGGGCAGGGCTTCACCTCCTGCTTCCAGGCTCTTCTGTCCCTCAGCAGGTGCCAGGGCCTTGGGCAGAGAGCACGTTCTGCCCTCAGTGGGGCCCGAGAAGTCTCCCCGCCTTGGACAAATCTGAGCAAAGAAAGACCTTGTTTCGGAGGAATGTGGAAGTAACCTCCCCAGTACCTGTGGGCGCCGCCCCCTCCCCACCGCTGTCACCCTGCCCTGTACCAGCTGGCTTCTCTTTCTCCACCACGGCCGATGGGCAGCTCCCATTCTCCCCGGCGCAGGGGCATCGCTTGGCAGTGTAGACACAGCCTCCATGCTCCCAGGGCTCTGTCTGCTCTTTGCTGCGGCCCGAGAAAGCCTGTGTCTCCCGCACCACTGGCCGCAGCTTTGCCGGACACCTGGTCCCTTGCTCTTGGAACTTCAGCCACCAGGGCCACATTCCTCACCTTTGGCATCACCTCACCTGGAGCGCCCCTCACCTGGAGCACTCCTTTACCTGGAGCACCCCTCACCTGGAGCACCCCTCACCTGCAGCACTCCTTTACCT
>NW_025409645.1:1817-12602 GCF_002201575.2 Neomonachus schauinslandi
AGCACCCCTCACCTGGAGCACCCCTCACCTGCAGCACTCCTTTACCTGGAGCACCCCTCACTGGGAGCACCCCTCACCTGCAGCACTCCTTGTCCTGATGCCTGGACGCGGAGGAGTCTCCCCAGTGCAGACTGCGGGAGGTTTCCAATTCTTTAGTCATGGGAGGGTGAGGAGCAAAAGGCTGTTGGTGCGTGCCACCCTGAGACCCTCCCATGAGAGAGGGGGCCACTGTCACCTCAGGGGTTGGGGCTGCCCATGAAGGGTCAGGCCTCATGGCTCCTGAGGACTGGGGCAGCCACTCTGGACTTCCTGAGGCTCTTCACAGGAGGGTCCTCAAGCTGCTGCTCGGGGGGCTCTGGGTGCATGTGCGCTGGAGCCACCTGCCTGGCTCAAATCCTCCTCTCCATGGGGGCTTGGGGGGTGCTCAGGCAAGTACTTCCCCTCCTGGCAAATAGGTCTGGGGTCCCCGGGGGTGCCCTGAAGGTCAGCGCAGCACCTAGGACAGCATAGGTGGTGAGAGCCGCATGCCTGATTGTAAACGGCCCACTGTGAAGCCTCCTGCTGTGGAGGCACAGGGCCAGATGGACACTGCAACCCTCCCTGCCCCCACGCCCCAGCCCCTGGTGGGGGGACCGTGTGGGGCCCGGGGGGTGCGGTCAGCTGTTCTCGCCGCTCAGCTGCCAGAGTGGGCGCCCGCAGCAGTGAGAACGGGGAAGCCCGGGTGGCCATGGTGACTGTGGGCATCAGGGTGTGGGCCCCTTGGCTGCCTGCCGGCTTCTGCCTCCAACCTTTCCTCCTCCCCGGACCCAGGCCCCACCCGCCAGGGGCAGAGGGGTGGGGCGGCCAGGGTGGAGCATGACTCAGGGCCCAGCTGTCACCACGGCAACCCCGTCGCCTAGCAATGGCCGTCTCCCAGGAACGGCTGTCTCCTAGCAATGGGATATTTTCCTGGGCCCTGGCTGGAGCCTAGCGGTTATTTTTAGCTCAGCTGCAAATCAATCTGCAGCTGCATTTTTGGCTCCTCCACAAGATGCAAGGTGTGTTGGGGGTGGATTTCTTGTCACAGGGAAGAACACATCCCCATGACAGGAACCTTGCTGCCACGTGTCTCCAGATACAGCATCCATAGGTGGGCAAGGCCAGGTTCCGCTGGGGGTGAGGGTCAGGGGAATGGGGTGCAGCTGGCGGGGAGCCAGAGGAGTTGCCAGACATGACCATGTCCCTAATGGGGTCTCTGGGCAGGCTGGTCACTCCGGAACCCTGGAACTCCCTTGGTCAAGCTGGGTAGAGGCAATTCAGGCCAGTGCTCATGGCGGGTACCACCAGAGCCCGTCACTGGGCTGCCCAGGTGCTGGCAAGCTCCTGGCACCCCCTGGCATTTAGATGGGGAACGGTCTCTGCTGACCCCAGCCCTCAGCCCCGCCCCAGGGGTGCAGCACGCTGCTCTGGACCAGCTGGAGCAGCACACACTCAGCTGGTCCTGGCTGCAAGGGTCTGGGTGGCCACGGGCTCAGCTGGGGACTCGGTCGGGGCTGGCCTGTTTTCCCCCCACTGTTGCTGAAATGAGAGCCCACGTGGGTCTCATGCAAGAGAAACACCTTGACTTCCTTCTCTGGGCTTTCTCATCATTTCAGCCCAGTTCACTGTCTCCTCCAGGCCAAATCCTAGCTCTCCCATGGCCGATGGGCCTGGGGCTGGCCCTCCACTCCTCTCTCACTGGCCACCTTCTTGGCTCCTGGTCTGCCCTCAGCTCCATACTGTCCTTGGGACCCTCGCCCTGTTTCTTGGACCTGGGCCGTCTTCCTGCCCTCATCAGCCATCAGATCTGCCCCGCCTTCCTGTCGCCCCCCGCCCCCAGGTCCTTGACCAGCTCAGCACCTGCCTTGGTCATGAGTGCTCCTTCCTTATGCCTCCAGTACTGCGGGCTTCCGGTCAGGTGCCCTTTGCCGTTTGGGGTCACCCCCCTGCTGGAGTATGGGGCTCAGCTGAGATGCAGCTTGTTGCCCCAGCATCAGCTGCAGCCCCTGCCAAGAACTAGGGTTTGGGTGGGAATGAAGAGAGGCCCTTTTGGAGGGTCAGGACCCTGACCCAGGCCTCTGGCCCAGGGCCTGTGAAGGAGCCCCCATACTGAGCATAGAAACTGGGGGAGTTGCCTATGGTTTGGGGTGTCATCCACTCACCCATTCGCTCACTGGTGCACACACTCCTTACCCGTGTGTTTACTGAGCACCTGCAGTGTGTCTGGTCACTGCCGATCCAGGGCAGGCGTGGCCTTCTGGGCTCCCTGTCCCGTGGGCAGCAGATCTTTGATGGATAACGCCACCCAGGTGCTTTGCTGTTGGGGGACAGCACCTGTGAAGACAGGTGGCCCCTGTCCAGGTTTTCTGTGGGTGACATTTGGCATTATCACGGGCCCTGGGCAAGAGGCCTGGGCAGGGGAAGCCTGGTGATGAGGAGTGGCCCAGGGCCACGTGCGTGCCCCTTCCAGACCAGGCCACTGGCCAGGAACCCTTCCCTTGCACCCACAGGCATGGACTCATTCTCTGCGGGAAAGCTGGCAAGGGGGGCCAGGGGCCCCAGGCCGGCCGGGGTGGGTGACTCCTGGCACTGCCACCAGAGGGCGCCCAGAGCCACCATCTGCCTCGGAGACCTGGGCAGGGGCTCGGGCCCCAAGGCCTGGTCAGAAGGTGGGAAGGGGACGCGTGCCCCTCGACCAGGGCAGCTGTGGTGCTGACCGGAGTGCCCTCTTTCCTCCTCCTCCTGGCGCCTCTTTTACCTTCTACGTGCCCAGCACTGGCCCTGTCTACCTCTTGCATTTTTACTTTACTTTTACAATTATGCATCCTCACCATTTTTTTTTTTAAGATTTTATTTATTCATTTGAGACACAGAGATACAGAGAGAGAGAGAGAAAGCATGAGCAGGGAGAGAGGCAGAGGGAGAAGGAGAAGCAGGCTCCCTGCTGAGCGTGGAGCCCGACGCGGGGCTCGATCCCAGGACCCTGGGATCATGACCTGAGCTGAAGGCAGACGCTCAACCATCTGAGCCACCCAGGCGCCCCACATCCTCACCATTTTTAAGTAAGTGCACAGTTGAGTAGTGTTTGGCACATTCCCATCGCTGCGCAGACGGCCCATCTTTCCATCTTTCCACCTGAAGCCCTGTCTCCATTACACACCCTCTCCCCACCCCCTGCTGCAGCCCCTGGCACCCACCACCTACCTTCTGTCTCTATGAACTTGACAACTCCAGGGCTCCTAGCAGTGGAATCATGTGGTATTTGTCCTTTTGTGTCTGGCTGATTGCACTCAGCAGAACGCCCTCAAGGTTCACCCGTGCTGTGGCAGGTGTCCACATCTCCTTCCTTCTTTTTTAAATTAAAAAAAATTTTTAATAGTTTTTTTTTTTTAGATTTTATTTATTTACGAGAGAGAGAAAAAGAGCACGAGTGGGGGGGCGGCAGAGGGAGAGGGAGGAGCAGACTCCCTGCTGAGCGGGGAGCCTGGGACGTGGGGCTCAATCCCAGGACCCTGAGATCATAACCTGAGCTAAAGACAGATGCTTAACCAACTGAGCCACCCAGGGGCCCCTAGATTTTTTATTTTTTAATTTTTATTTCTTTAAAATATTTTATTTATTGATTTGTCAGAGAGACACACACAGAGAGAGAGCACAAGCAGGGGGAATGGCAGGCAGAAGGAGAAGCAGGCTCCCCACTGAGCAAGGAGCCCGAGGTAGGGCTCGACCCCAGGACCCCTGATCACGACCTGAGCCAGCCAGGTGCCCCCAAATCTCCTTCCTCTTTAAGGTGGAATCATAGTCCACTGTTGGACAGACCGCATTTTGTTTATTCATTCATCTGTCGATAGACACTGAGGTTGCACCTGCCCTGTGGCTGTTGTGATGGCAGCTCCTCACTCTCGTTGTCCAGAGCAAGGGGTCTCTTGTAGCCTGTGGGTGTCTCACCCTTCCCCTTGGGGCCACCTCCCTCATCTGTCAGCCATGCCCTTCAGGCTCAGGGGTAGCTGCAGGGCTGGGGTAGGCGAATAGTGGGGTGGAGGGCTCACACCCATAGGTGGCAGAGAGTCTATGCAGTTTCCTGCAGACCTTGGTTAAAGCTCTCAGTGACCCCAAGGATTGGAGTACGTGGTTGGACTCCTGGCTTTGTGCCTAGGACCTCAGTGATCTGACCCAGGGATTTCACCCTGTTCTGGGTCTTTGCCTAGGCAGTCTGCTCCTCTCCCCTGCCTGGAATTCTCCCCAGTGCCTATCTGGCTCTGTTCCACCCCTCCCCTCAGGGGAAGTCCTTGCTACCAGGAAATCTCTGGGCTCCCAGACACTCCCCTCAGCCTCCACATGTCTTGGCCCCATTTCAGCTTGTCTGGACCTCCCCGGGGCCTGATTCTGGAGCTCAGGGCTGTCCTTTGGCTTCTGCTTCTCCATGGTGCCCACGGGCCCAGCATCTGGCCCCTCATCCCTAGGTGCCATCTCTTGGGACCAATCAGCAGGGCCAGGCTGGGGCAGCATGGAGACTGGAAGCCCAGGGCCCACTCTTGGAAAGGGCCACCCGAGATGAGCCGCTCTTCCTCCTACCCCCCAGACAGGTTCCAGTGGGCTTTACTCCCACCCCTATCCCGGCCAAGGGCTCGAGGACAAGGGCGCATACGGCAATGCGGGGCGGGGGGTGCGAGAGGGCGACACAGCACACAGAGCCTGGAGCTCTGTCCTCCGCGCCACAAGAGCCGAGGCTCGGCCTCCCGCCCGCACGAGCGCCGCTGCGATTGGTGGAAAGTTCCTGGGCCGCGCCGCGATTGGCCGTGCCCGGCCCGTCGCCTCCCGCTCTTGGCCCCCACGGGGCTGCGGGGCAGAGGTGGGGCGCGGGCGGAACGGTGCGCGGAACCGGCCGGAGCCCGGGGTGCTCCCGCCGCCGCCCCGCCCGCCCGCGCCAAGGCGCTCCTTGCGCTGCTGGGCGCGCGCTCTGCTCGGGCCTCCTGGCCACCGCCATCTGCGCCGGCTACTCGGAGGACCGCTGCGGCTGGAGCGGCAGGTACGAAGCCCCAGAAGGCCGCGCTCTGGGGCTGTGGGGCCCCTCCGCGCCCCCGGGGTCCAGAGGACCAAGTGGACGCAGCTGCTTCTGGCTTCGGGGGAGGGTGCAGGACGAGGGGGCTGCGCCGGGGGCCGACGCGAGCCGCCTGCCTCAGCGCCTGCCGTCCTGTCCTGTCCCCAGCGGCCTGACCCAGGAGCCGGGCAGCGTGGGGCAGCTGTCCCTGGCCTGTTCGGAGGGCGTGATCCAGTGGCTGTACCCGGCCAGGGCGCTGCGCCTGACCCTGGCCAGCTCCGACTCCCGACTCCCTCAGGCGCTCCAGCACCGCCTTCCTTGTGCCCGGCGCGGCCCTTCGCAGGCGCGCAAGTCTTCGCGGAGCGGGCGGGCGGGCGGCGCCCTGGAGCTGCTGCTGGCTGAGGGTTTGGGCCCAGCGCGGGGCCGATGCGTGCGCTGGGGTCCTCGTGAGCGCCGGTCCCTCTTCCTGCAGGCCACCCCGCACCCAGACATCAGCTGCTGCGTGGCCTCTTTCCGCTTTGAAATGCACGAGGACAGGTATCCAGAACTGCCTCCACAGGCCCACGGTCTTGGTGCTGATGGTGAGTGATGGGCTGGGTGGTGATGCGCCTGTCATCCCCATCGTACAGAGAGAGAAACTGAGGCATGAGAGTGAAGTGGGTTACTAAAGATCACACAGCTAGTGAGGACAGGTCCAAGAGACAGACAGAGGTGTGGGCAATCCCTCAGGATTCAGCTTAGGGAAAGGGCAGGCAGGACTCTTGGTCCTTGAGGGGTGGGGGGAGGGGATGATGGCAGGCAGAATCAAAGCCTCTAGCCAAAGCTGTCCAGGGCTCCTTGGCCCAGCAGTGACCTCCCTCCCTTCCCCCAGTCCAATACAACAAAAGTCCAGTGTGTGTCTGGTCACCGTGGAGATGCTACCTTGCCTCCCTGTAGGGCACCAGGCCCAGCTCTTGACTTTCCTAGAACGTGGAGCCTGACCCCACAGGGGATGGGGGTCTTTCTGTTCTGCATTGGGCCCCAGGCCAGAGACTCCAAAGCTCACGATAGCCTCCTGCCACCCACCTGGGTTGGGCTGGTGTCTTTGGGCCCAAGGATACAGCTCTGGGAAGCCACAGGGGTGTGCTGGTGTGCACATGTTAAGATGAGTGTGTGAGAGTGTGCCCCTGGACACCCACCCCCGGTGCGTGAGTCCTCGTGCCCGTACGCTGGGCACAGCCCCTAGACCCATGTCTGTGCATGTGTGAGCGTTCAAGTGTCAGGTGCCCACATGCTCCCTCGGGTCCCCAGTTGTCATCAGGCAGGGGAGGGTCTGGTGGCCTGCCCTTTCCCTCCTGCCTCCAGCTGGGGGTGGCCTAGGGTGGTCCAGGAGAAGGCAGGACCTACCCTCACCATGTCCCCTTCATGCCAGGTGCCTGCAGGCCCTGCAGTGACCCTGAGCTGCTGCTGGCCGCGTGCACCAGCGACTTTGGTGAGTGTCTCCGCCGTGGGGGGAGCCTGGGGTCCACCCTCCATCCTCCCCTGCATGCCACTGGCCAGTGTGTCTCCCCACAGTGATCACTGGAACCATCCACAGGGTTGGCCACGACACAGAGCTGCAGGAGTCTGTTACCGTGGTGGCGGCTGCCCGTGTCCTCTGACAGACGCTGCCACTGTTCCGGCTGGGGGAGTCCGGGGGCCGTGTGCAGGCCTCCATTCACACCCCGCTGCACTTCAATGTCCGCACCGGCCCCGGTCCCTTCCTCTTCATGGGCTGGAGCCACTTCGGTGAGGCCTGGCTGGGCTGTGCACCTCACTTCCAGGAATTCAGCCGTGCCTCTGCAGCTGCCCACGCCAACCACCTCCACCCCTGTGAGGTGGCCCTGGACTGAGGAGCCTGGGAGCAGGGCACTGAGGAGGGGCTGGTCGAGGGGGAGTAGGGAGGGGTCGCCTCCAGGTGGTACCAGCTGCTTCTGAGGTGAGAGTGATAACCAATAAGAACACTGATTTCCTTAGCCAGCGTAGATGGAGTGTCCCATGCCTGAGCTGGCCCTTACCTCCTCTGAGCCTCCACAGCCCTGGGACTGCTCCGATTTCTGCTGCAGAGTAGGACACTGAGGCTCAGGGCAGTGGTGCCTTGTCTAAGGCCACCCAGCTAGTGAGTGGGAATGGCCCAGGCCCGTGCCTTGGAGAGGAGCTGCTGCTTGGCTTGGGGGGAAGCAGGGAGCCTCCCCTCTATGTGGGAGTGGGAGTGGAAAAGGGCTGTAACTCCCAAGGTCTGAGGTGGGTGGGGTCCCTTAGTGGGGGGCAGGTAAGCAGACACCACTCCTAGCCTGTGAGGGAAGGGGGTTGCAATCTGGCAGGGTGCTGGACTTCTTGCTGTAGTCCACTGGGAGCCCAGCAGAGTCATCCTGGCCCCATCCCAGCCTCGGGGAAGAATGGGCCCCTCTGTCCGGAGGGCCTTGCGATGTGCAGAGCATCCCTACATGGCTGGGAGCCTCGGGGGAGTGGGGTCTCCCCTGTAGAGCCAGGCATGTTGCCCATTTCTGGAGGGCAGGGGCATATGATGGGGTCTCTAAGGAACCTTTCCTGCCACTGGCCCTATTGTTGCTGCCTCTGCCTTCCTCCTCAGCCTCAGCCACACAAAAGGCCAGTGCAGTTTGGGACAAAGCCCAGGGCCCTGGGCTGAATGCCCCTGGAGTGGGGGTGCATGCAGGGGCTCCTAAACTGGGAACAAGCTGCCCCTGCTCACCCCAACCCCACACTTCCCAAGAGAGCCAAAGCTCAGGTTGTGGGGGGGGATGCATGGGCTGATGCGCTGAGCCCCAGAAGCAGCGTCCCATCCTTACCTGCCAGTCTACACTAAGGAAGGGGCTGACAGTGAGGATGGAGGCCAGAGGCCGTGTCATCTTTCAGGCAGGAACTGAGGCAGGGCCCCTTCCTCCAGATTCGGCTGACAATTATGGGTAGGGGAGGTAGGCTCCTGTGGGTTTCTGCCCACCTGCCCCTGCGGAAGTTCACTGCTGCTCCCTTCTTCCCGAACTCCCAAACATGGGGTGCTCCGTGCTCCGTGCTCAGGCACTAGACCTCTCCTCCTCACCGTTAATATTCTCTCACTGGAGAGCTGGACCAGCCTTGCGGCTTTAAAAACCACCAAGATACGGATGACCCTACATTTTGATCTCCAGCCTGGACCTCTTCCCTGGTCTGCAGATGGCTGTCTCCCCGTCTGCCCCTTTCCCCTCACCAAAGAGTAGCTTAGCAAAGAGCAGAGGAGATGAGTGTACACTTCTGATTCTCCTCCTCCTATCAGGAGGTTTTTGCACTGTCCAGACGGGCCCCAAGGACGGCTTCCTCTCGAGGGCTAAGCAGCATCCTCACCCTTGGTGTCTGTCCTGACTTGGTGTCTGTCCTGTCAACTCTCCACAGCCTTTCACTGGAAGGAGATGCCTGGCCACACTAGGGGTCACTGTGGACTGCCTCTCGGACCACCTGTCTAAAAAAACGTGGGGCAGCTGCTCTGGGGTGGGCTCTTGGTTGGACAGTGGTCTCTACGCACCTGCCCCAGGAAGTGCCTGAGCCTCCCATGCACACACCCTCCCTGGAGAAATTGCTGACTTTGCAACCAGTTCTCTGTTCATAAAGTGCACAAAGGGCAGTTGTGGGTATGGCTAACAGGGCCGAAGGAGCCCCCAGGGTGCTCCAAGACATGCCTCAAAGTCCTGGGCCAGGGGCTTCATGCCTGCCCTGGGGGAAGGGGCCAAGGGGAAACGGTGCGGGTGAGCATGTATGTGGGGGCCATGGGCTACAGAAACTGGCCTGTGGGGCACCTCCGGGCACGTGCACTCGCACGGGTACACACCCAGCTGCCCAGTGCCCAAAGGCTGAGGAGCAGAGTGCAGGATGTGAACATGAGCATTGTGGGGTGTACATTGAGGAATCGGGTTGGGTGCGTTCATTCAGTCAACACGTTTTTATTGAGTGTCTCTCAGGTGCTGCTCTAGGCCGTGGCAATAATGCAAGGAACAGAAGACACAAGAGCAGGGTGCCATGTAAGCACGCCCAGCCTAGAGCCCAGTACACAACCTTTCTTTCTGGGGAGAGCCCTGTGACAGTCCCAAAGGAGACAGAATGCTATGAGCCAGGTGGGGCCACCCCCCCTCCCCAGTGGTCTTGGGAGCAGGGCACTGGGGTTCCCTGCCTCCCGGGGACACCTGTCTTTCAGGACTGGTGGCTGCTGGGGCCAAGTACAGGCAGGCACGTGGGGCCGTCTGTACTTGGGGGTGGGGGCAGCGGTCTTGGGCATGTTTATATTGTCTGACGCCGAGGCCCTTGACCAGGGCAGCGGATGGGTCCAAGTCTCTACCATCCATGAGACACCTGGCCTCAGGTTGGATGAGGAGGAGGTCCTGGCTCAGGGCTCTGTCTCCCCAGCTGGCTTCTCCCACCGCCAGGCTTTGCCAAGTCACCTCTCGAATCTCATATGTTCGGACATTTTTTGGAGAAGGAAGGTGGTCTCCCCCTCTTGGGGCTCTTTCTCGCACTCCCGTGGCTGAGCCAGCTCCCCTCCTACCACACTCAGGGAGTGTCCACTCAATCTCCCGGTCAACCCTGCCTCTCAGCGGAGCGCCCAACTTCCTCAGGTCCCGGTGCAGCCTCCAGTCCCTGCGCACTCGGACTGACTGCCTTCAGCTGTGGGAGGGAGCCGGAAGGTGTCCTCCCTGCACCTGCCCCTGGCTGGGCTGGCCTTCGGGGTGTCCTGTGGGCGGACACGCGCCTCCCTGGGACGGCCTCCCCACCCCCGAAAAGAAGCCTCCTTACCCCCGGGCTCCAGGCACGCCAATCGGGCCGCTCGCGCAGGGCCCGCGGGAACCCCCGGGAGGGCTCCCCTTCCCTTGAGCCGCAGCACCCCGTTTCCCTGGAGCGTCTAGCCCTCTCTGAGGTCGGCGGTTCTGTTGCGTCTCCCCGCGCGGGGACGTGTGGTCCACGGGTCCCCGTGCCAGGGGGGGGCGCGGACTGGTCCGAGAGGGCTGGCGAGCGCAGGCTTCGAGCGGGACCCGGCGGGGCCAAGTTCCGCGGCCCGGAACGCGCGGGAAGGGCCCCGGGCCCGGGTGGAACGCCAGGGGAGGGCCGCTTCCGGCGCCCAGCCGAGGCCTCCGCCCCGCCACTTCCGGCGTCTCCGTTAGGAGCCGGGTGGGCACAGGGTGGGGGCTAGGGTGCCGTCCAGCTCCCGGCCGGCGCGTGAGGGTCTCGGACCCGAGCCCGGGAGGGACGTTGGGGCGGGACGACCCTGAGCCGCGCAGCCCGCAGCCATGGAGCAGGACGAACCGGGCGAGGCGCTGACGGAGCTGCGCGAGCGGCGGCTGGGCGCGCTGGAGCTGCTGCAGGCGGCGGTGGGCTCAGGCCTGGCCGCCTACGCCGTGTGGGCGCTGCTACTGCAGCCCGGCTTCCGCCGTGTGCCGCTGCGGCTACAGGTGCGGGGCCCGGGGGCTGCCCCTCGGGGCCAGCAGGGCGTGGGGGCCGGCTGCAGGTGGGGCAGGGCGCCTGCGCCCAGACAGGAGGCTCGGAGGCCGGCTCCGCGCCCTCCCTCCCCGCCCCGCCGTGTGACTCAGGCTTGGGGACCCAGCCTCGCCTGCCTCCTTGCCCAGGTGCCCTATGTCGGTGCGAGTGAGCGGCAGGTGGACCACGTGTTGTCGCTGCTGCGAGGTCGGCCGGGAAAGATGGTGGACCTGGGCTCTGGCGATGGC
>NW_025409646.1:0-12599 GCF_002201575.2 Neomonachus schauinslandi
AAAAAAAAAAACCCAAATTAAAAAAAACAAAAAAACAAAAAAACTGCTCCAAGAGGGATGCTGACAAGAACAGGAAGAGGACAAAGGAAAAGAAGAAAACAAGAAGGTTATGCTTCTTCCTTCTCCAGCTGCCAGTCTCCCGGTGTTCTCTGTTGTTAGAGCCAAGTCAGCTATCAAACAAAAAACGTGGTTTGCAGAGACACCGTCCTCTTATCACAAATCCAGTAATATAGAAAAGTGGGTTTGAAACCTGGATAATGTTTAACAACTGGCATAATAGTGTAAGACAATTCAGTATTCTTAAAGTCAAGCCAAAACTTGAAAACATCATTCTATAAAAGCATTTCTGTGAAAGATTGCTGTATTTCTTTTTTCTAACTCAGTGAGAGACTGTGTCTCGGAAATTCTAGTTGAGTGGATTCTTTTAGTTTTCATAGCAATGTTTCCATTCACCTAGAGGTGAAAGATTTTTCTTACTTTGTGTCTTGGCAATTATCTGATATGATTGAAGCATTCTCTTATTTTCTTTTAAATTATTTTATAATTCTGATATCCACATTTCCACTTGTTTAATTTACCTGGGATTTATTTTCAGTTTGGTGTGAAGCATGATTTTATGTATCACTACTCCCATCCCATGTGTGTGGGCAATTACGTCAAACGATATAGTGAATAACCAAGATTTCCTCCCAGCTCCAAAATGACATTTCTGACATATATGAAAAACCCAAAGAGCTGTAGGTATGTTAGAAGGAATTTATTCTGTTTGTTTGGTCAACCTCTATTCTTAGTTTTTATTTTCCCATTTGAATTTTAGAATAAATTCTATCAGTTTTTTGAAGAAAATGCAATTGCAATTTTGCATGTAGTTCAAATTAATTTGAGAAATACCTGTTTTTACAATATTTAGCCTTCATATGCATATCCTTCTAAATTCTCATTCATTTCCTTCCTTTTCTTCAATAGTCTTAGTAAAATACCAACATGTGTTTATTAGCTTTGCTCTTTGGTGAATCCTATCTTTTGATATTACTGTAAATGGCATTTTAAAATAAACATTTTAGGGGCACCTGGGTGGCTCAGTCGTTAAGCATCTGCCTTCACCTCGGGTCATGATCCTGGGGTCCTGGGATTGAGCCCCGCATCGGGCTCCTTACTCAGCGGGAAGCCTGCTTCTCCCTCTCCCACTCCCCCTGCTTGTGTTCCTGCTCTCGCTATCTCTTTCTCTGTCAAATAAATAAATAAAATCTTAAAAAAAAATAAAATAAAAAACATTTTATTTTATAATAGTTGTAGATGTACAGAAGAGTAGACAAGCTAATAGAGTTCTCATATACCCCAAATCCAGTTAATATCTTACATTATTATAGTACATTTGTCACAATTAATGAATAAGTATTTAATGAATCATATTTAACATGTTGTTATTAACTAAGTTCCATACATCATTTGGATTTCATTAGTTTCCCCTAATGTAATTTTTCTGTTCCGGGATCATATCTGGGATACCATATTGCATTTAGTCCTAATGACTCCTTAGCCATTTCTGGCTGGTTTCTCAGACTTTCCTTGTTTTTTGATCATCTTAAATGTTTTGAGGAGTACTAGCCAGGTATTTTTAGAATATGTTTCAGGCGAAATTTGTTTGATGTTTCTCTAATGACTACACTGGAGTTATGGGTTTTGGGGGAGGAAGATCACAGAGATACTGTGCCATTTCATCACATCTTATCAAGGGCACCTACTATCAATATGACTCATTATTGACATTAACCATGATCACTTGGCTTAAGGTAGTGTTTGTCGTTTCTCCACTGCAAAGTTCTTTTTTCTTTTTTTTTCCTTTTTTTACTCTTTCCATAAAGTACTCTTTGGAAAGAAGTCACTTTGTTCAGCATACATTGCAGGGGTAAAAAATTATACATGAGTGGTGTACATAAAATTGCACTTTATACTTTTTGTGGTAGATAAGAATACTTTTAATTTCTATATACTGATGTTTGCAATCACTGTTTTTAATTTTTTTCTAATTCCATTAGCTTGTAGACTCATTTTCTATATAGACAATTATGTCCTCTAAAATTTATCTAGATTCATTTCTTCCTATTTCCAATCTTTGTACTTTTATTTTTCCTCTCATATCCTAATTTGCTGGCTCAGCCCATTAGTAAAAAGGGAATTTTTTCATTTTCTTTAAATAGAATAATCCTACAGTTTCACAAGGAGGTATAATGTTTTCTTTATATTTTAACGCTTTTATCAGCATATGGTAGATTTCATTTTCTCTCTGAAAGGAATTTTTATCCCCTTTTAAAGAATTAAAGACTTATTTTTTGGAGGTCATGCAAATCTTTCTAGTATTTTGGTAAATTTAAATTGAAAAATATAACTTGGGCATACATAAAAATGAATTATTCTGCTAAATTTTAGAAAATGATTTTCTGCTATTATTGAAATAACATGTTTTCTCTTTTAATCTGTTAATATGATATAAACAAAAGTTTCCTCAGTATTTACCCATAATGTGCTCTCCAGATACATATTTTTATATTTTTCATGCAATGTGTACATACATCTGTGTGTGTGTGTGTGTGTGTGTGTGTGTTCTGGCTTCAATTAATAATATTTTCTTTAGAACCATTTCATCTAATTCAGCACTAAAATTGGATTCATAATTTTGATTTCTCAACTTCTTGGGTTTTCCAAGGTGTTTCAGTAAGTAGCCTTGTAAAACACTCAAGGAGCTTTCCCTCTTTTTCTCATCTCGAAAACTATTTGTATAATGTAGAGAATATTAGTTCCTTTAAAGATAATAAAACTGTACATATTTTAAAACATTTAAAAGTTTTTAGAACTCTACATCACCCTAAAACTTTCCAGGTACCTTTTTTTTTTGTAGCTATGTTTTAAAGTTTGGATCAATTTCTTAAATGGTTTCAATCTGTTACAAGTTTTCATTTTTCTTAAATTTGTTATGTTAGTCTACATTTTAGGGAAATAATCTCATCCATATATTCAAAGCTATTGTCATGGGGTTTTCATTTTATTCTGATATTATCCTGTATATTTTTTTTATGTTATGTTAATCACCATACATTACATCTTTAGTTTTTGATGCAGTGTTCCATGATTCATTGTTTGCGTGTAACACCCAGTGCTCCATTCAATATGTGCCCTCTTTAATACCCATCACCAGGCTAACCCATCCCCCCACAGGGAGGGTATGTGCTATGGTGAGCGCTATCCTGTATATTTCTTAAATATACTCATTTATAGTTGTTGAATGAATGAATAAACTGTGTTACGGTGTAAAAGTTAAGAATATGGACTCTACAATAAAAGTTCTTAGTTTAAAGGTAGTCCTCCATTTTCTAGTCATGTAATATGGGCAAGTTACTTAATCTCTTTAAAACCACAGACTTGTATCTGTAAGAGAATTAAGCATAATTATTTGAAGTAGGGTTTTCTTTAAGAATTCAGTTAGATGATAGAAATGTGAGACTGAACACAGCACCTGTTTCGTAAGCTTTAAAAAGCTTAACTTTAATTATTATTATTGTTATTAGTATTATTGTTGTTGTTATTAGCTTTTAGCTGCTAAATATACAATGATGAATAAGGGATGATCCCCCCTTGGAAGAATTGACAATCTCTCCTAAGAAATTGAAGATTAGCATCTAATTAAATGCAAAATGATGAGTGCTATAAAGGTATATATCGATATAAGGCATGCACTTAGTTTTGTTAGTTGTTATAGTAAGTAATATTTTGAAAAACTTTAATTATTTTTGCCATTTACAATGCCATCTGAGGAGCTTTAAAACACGGTTTTGGCTTTATGGTGTTCTATTTAACAGGACACTGAGTGTATTTCTTTGGGTTTTTACAGGTATGGTCAATTTTACAGCCAGTTTTAGCATTTCTGCCAGTGAATGGCAACTATTTTCCAAAAAAAAAAAAAGAGTATGTAAAATACCATCAGATCTAAAACTTTGTATAAGGAATCAATGTGCTGTGAGATTTTAATTTTATCCTAGATTCCCCACTCTCTAAACTTCAATTTTACTCTTCAAACTTGGTATATAGGCAAACTGAGACTTGGAAATGGTGAAGGTCAGATTAAGCTCAAGTAAAAAAGTTCCATTTCAACACAATTTTAGATTTGAGAAAATAGTGTGGATTTTGATCAGAAGAGATACATTTCTCCTATATGGACCAGAGCAGAGACAAGTGCAATCCAAATTTGGCCTCCACAAAAAAATTGTGTAAACTGACTGCATTAAAAAAAAAAAAAAGCAATTGAAATCTCGAGTATGTGGAAATTCATTTTCAATAAGAACTTTTCTTAAATCAATATAAGAAGGTTAAAAATATAAATTGATATTTATGCTCACTATATTCTTAATAGTCCATTTGTAACCCCCAAAATACAGATAAGACTTTTTTTTTTAAATGGAAAAGAACAATTTGCAGTTTGGTTCTAGGGATTTCTTGGTCATTGCAATTGTTTTCTAATCTATTTTATTAGAGAACTTAGGGCATTTCTGAACACTTTCATCTCAGAAATTTTGGACTCATAAAAATATAGCTAGACTTTCATAATTACACTTAGAAATAAATTTATAAATGTTTGGTTACTACATGGTTTTGTCAGATCTCATATTGTGTTGTTTACATTCCCAATTCAAGGTTAGTTTTGAAATGTGAATAGGAAATTTCTAAACTGGGAAAATGAGAAGAGCATTCACAGGCAGAGGGAATGGTGTGTGTGTATACTATAAGATAGAATGCAGTTTTGGGGCACCTGGGTGGCACCGTTGGTGAAGCCTCCGACTCTTGGTTTCTGCTCAGGTCATGATGTCGGGGTCATGAGATCAAGTGCTCCCTCACGCTCCTTGCGTAGCACGGAGTCTGTGTGAGTTTCTCTCTCGCTCTCTTTCTGCCCACCCTCCCACTTTGCACTTGCATGTGCATGCACTTTCTCTCTCTGGAATAAATAAATAAACCTGAAAAAAATAAAAGAATGCAGTTTTAAGGAAAAAGCAGTTTTATATATCTGGAACATAGGGTTTATTGGAGTAACTGCAGATGAAGCTAAAAAGGCAATCATAGCTAAATTATGAAAAGACCTTCTGCCAAAACAATCTTACATACATCAATGTCACTTTCAGTAATTTTGTAATTATGCATAACAACTAAGATTTGCATTATGTTTGACCCATGGACAATAAAAACACTCCTAAATTAAGGTCACAGTTATACTTCTATTGCCAAAAATTATTAGTAGTTTGAAGCCCTGTATTCTGCCTCACTATAGCAATTTAATACATATTTGTGAATGATAACAAGTCTTTGACTTCCATGAATATATTTGGATTTAGGGCATCGTGTATACATTCATTCATTTATTTACATATACGTGCAGGCATTCAACAAATGTTTCAGTTCCTTTGTATGTTAGGCACTGTGCTAAAGCTTGCGGTGTAAAGATGAATCAATTTCATTGACTCGCTAAAGTGGCAAAATCTACAGGAGGAGATAAATGCATATCATTAGTCAGGTTATACATTTTTTAGCAGAAGTATATGCAAAGAATTGTGGAAGTAACAGGAAGAAAGCACAAAGCTGGCTGAACAGTAGAGAAGAATCTACAGAGGAGGATTTAAGCCAGGACCCTAGTTGGATCAATACTTAAAGATGCTTTTACAAAAAAAGAGCAGAGCTGCATTTCACTTAACCTAAACTGCTTATTGTTCACAAAAGATACCTACCATATCCTCTTTTTAAAATATATTTTTTTACTTTAATATAATTTAAACTTACAGAAAAATTACAGGGATCCTACCAAGAGTTCCCATATTTCCACACATCCAGTTTCTGCTATTAACATCTTACAGTAGGATGGTAACTTTACTATAATTAATGGACCAATATTAACATATTTTTATTAGCTAAAGTCCATACTTAATTCAGGTTTTCTTAATTTTACCTAATGTTCTTTTTCTGTTCCCATCCTTGGTGCCACATTACATTTCATTGACTGTCTCCTTGGGCTCCTCTTGGCTGTGACAGTTTATCAGAATTTTCTTATTTTTGACACCTATGAAATGTTTTAGGAGGAGTTGTCAGGTGTTCCTTAAAATATCCCTCAATGAAAATTTGTGTGATGTTTCTCTCAGGATCAGACTGGGATGATGAGTTTTGAGGAGGAAAACCACAGAGGTAAAGTGCTGTTCTCATTACATCATATCAAGGGTACATATTACCTATATGACTTATCTCTGTTGATACTGATCCCCTGGCTGAGGTAACATCTGTCAGGTTTCTCCACTGCAAAGTTACCTTTCCTTTCTCCTTTTCATACTATACTCTGGAAGGAAGTCACTATGCGCAGTCCACAGTTAAGGAGTGGGGAGTGTGTATATATATTATTTGAAATTTTCTGCATGAGAGATTTGTCACTTCTTATTGATTTACTTATTAATTCAATCATTTGTTTATATCAGTGTGGATTCATAGATACTTACTTTATATTTTGGGTTATAACCCAATAATACTTAATTTAGTTTACTGCTCAAATTTTTCCAGCTTTGGACATTGGGAGCTTTTGGTTGTCACATTGATGTATCTTTGAAATTTTTAAATACTTTCTTACTGTCTAGAACTGCCTATGAGATGCTCTGGACTCATTTTGTGTATTTCCCTCAGCCCTGAATCAGCCATTTCTCTGAGGAAGCCCAGGTCCTTTTTAATGGAGAATGTATTATAATCCAAGATCAGGGCACTAAGTGTGCTCACTGTTGCTGGGGTGTCATTGCTTCTAGACCCCCTCAGCTGACAAAGTAAGGAAATATATATGTACTTATGCAACATGGTTTTATATGCATATTTCATTGTTCCCTATTATACTAATTGTTCAGTTGTGTTTCTACTGTACTGTAGCTGAAGTGAACATTAATTATTTCAAGGAAAACCTTAGGAGAACATCTATTTGTTCAATGAATATTTTATTTTTTATTTTTTTAATCTTTTTATTAACATATAATGTATTATTTGTTTCAGGGGTACAGGTCTGTGATTCATCAGTCTTACACAATTCACAGCGCTCACCATAGAACATTTTAATAATATCTTTACCTTTCTCCATTCCTTGAAATGAAACTTACCAGAAGGTAGGAGAAATTAGAAAATAAACAAATCTAAATATGCCTAGAAGGATAGTCTTGCTGCCACTTAAAAAGAATTGAGCCAAGATTGTATTTTCTCTAAAATGTAGTTTTAGGGCGCCTGGGTGGCTCAGTTGGTTAAGTGACTGCCTTCGGCTCAGGTCATGATCCTGGAGTTCCGGGATCGAGTCCCGCATCGGGCTCCCTGCTCGGCAGGGAGTCTGCTTCTCCCTCTCCCACTCCCCGTTTGTGTTCCCTCTCTCGCTGTGTCTTTCTCTGTCAAATGAATAAATAAAATCTTTAAAAAAAATAAATAAAATAAAATGTAGTTTTAGAATTACCGAACTTAGATGATTAAAATATACTAAATTACAGCTATAAAAGATACTCATTTTGTTAGGGTTGTATATGACCACATGCTTTCCCAAGTATCTGTCCCTGGACAATTACACAATTATCTGTATTCAGAAAAACATACACGGTGCTTATGATTTTCTTAGTCTGTAGAAGCTGCTTGTATTTGAAGTTGATGTCAGCAATGTCAATTAAATTAAGTGTTTCAATAAGATGATCTTCCAAGATAACATGAGTGTCAGCTCCAGCATGTGGAGAGCTCACAATAGAACCCTAGAGTCATTAACTGAAGATAATTGATTTATGGAAAATGTAAACTGATTAGACAATTAGTAGGTGATCACACTGCTTCTTATGGGGTGAGGAACTACCATCATGCTGGCCTGCCTTATTTGGCATGTTGAACCAACTGTGTTTTGTGTTTGAAATAATGGCTAAAGACTGTAATTCCCCTTAAGAAAGAGAACTGGGCTAAAGTTTGCATTTTTGCCCCATTTCTCTAAGAAAATCCTCAAACTTAAATTAGTATTGCTTGGATTTGAGGGATGTATATAATAGAGAAATATTCAAAAAAAAACAAAAAAGAAATAAGACTTTTTTCATTATATGGATATTTGGAGTTTTTACTACTAATGTTCTATGTAAGAGGCCATGTTGATGTCCATTCTTAAAAAAAAAAAAAGTTATAAGCCTTTTTTGAATCATCCCTCTTTCCAAAATTCTCCTTTTAATCCATTTCATAATTATGTTCTGATAATTGATCACATATCAAATTTATATTGAAAAAGCCAAATTTTCAATTTTTGAAGTTGGTGGTTAACAGGGAAAGTATTTTAGTTTTGATGGGCTAATCTTTGTGGGTACTAAAAAATCACTTTAATAGATTTTCATGCCAAAATATATATTCTTGATTTTCCCATGAGAGGTTAGTTGATTACATTTTAGAAATTTAGATTGAAATAGTTGTTAAATATCATGGAGATATGGTAGTTATTTTAAAAGATAAAGCCTTAATCCTCTGAGCCATATAAGAAACTATAAAAGAGTATTATTTACAATGCTTATGATGACCCTGGAAGCCTACTGCTTGTTTCACTAGGCGTTCTGCCTTTCAGACATAGCCTTCTCTCCTTAATCAAATACTCTACAGGATTCTCAATTGGATAATAAACTCTAAAACTGCAAATCCCCCCTTACTTTCCTGAGACCTTCTGGTCAAGGTTTTGTAATATGTCTGAACCATAAAAATGAATCTCTTTTTTCAATTTTCTATGCTCTCTGCTTTTGCAAATCTTGTTGGTATAGTCACAGACTTCACGAAGGATAACTGTCAAAAATATTGGTTGACTTGAAATATGTTATTGAACTGCACATCTAAGATAATATCCAGTGGCATTTGCTGAAAACTCTAAAATATTCTGTGGTCACTGATTTACTTGTGTGTGTTCAGTAGATCAGAATTTGGTCTAATTGGCACAAAGATTGAGCTTTCAAATGACTAAAAGTTGCTCGTTTTTTTTTTTTTTCCTTATTCAGTATGAATTTTATTTTGAGGTAAAATGAGATGCTCACCATAACGCACTTAGCCCTGTGCCTAGGATATAGTAAGTGTTCAATAAATATTAATTATTATTATAATATTATTTAGTACAACCACCCAAACTGTTAACACTAAACAGCTATTTATTTAATAGATTAGATAACTGAAGCTCAGAATATTTGCTATTTTTCCATATCTGGTAAGTAACTGAACTTTTTCTTTGAGCACCGATATCTCTGACTTCCTAGTCCTCTGAAATGTGCAAGCTGAACCAGCCCATGCACACAGGTGCACAAGCACATTTTCTTAGTCTAAGTAAAACTTCTTAGTCTAATTTTCTAATTAAGATGGAACTGAAACACATTTTTATTTTATTTTTTTCTAAATGAATGGACTTTTCACAGAGAACACAGTCTACAAATGGATGTCATTCATGCCAGCCATAGCTCTAAAGTGGGTGTGCAGAAAGGTGGCAGAGAAAATTACGGTCAAGGAAGGGGAAAAATCTTCCAGTTTCTTACCACCTCCATCAGAATATGGTTCATGATGTTGGTAATAGAACAAGGGAGATGGAACTATTCTGTAGTCTGTGTGTTCTTGAAAATCTGGGTCTGCCCTAGGTAGGCAGAGCAGGAAAGGCCCCAGGAATGGCATGGAATGGTTGCCACAAGAAAGAGCCACTAAGGGGAACTTTCTTCTATTAGGTTAACTGGATGTTGTAGACATTTAAAAAGGCTACTTGTCCATGCAAAAATAAGCCATTCATACCTAATATAGAGTCAAAAGCTTTTCATACTTTTTCACTTCATATATAACATTTATTCCTAAATGCAAATCAGATGTTATTTACTTAGTTATAATAAAGGCCTACTGGTTTCACTTAATTTAGGGCATAGTATAGTGGCTGGAAGAAGAAAAGTTTCTCTGCTATAAGGAAGACTGAGGATACAAAAGGCAATTTCCCCAGAGAATTTTACCAGTGGACATACATGCACACACAAACATTATAATTTCAAGTAATTATGCTAAGGCATGCCAGCATTGACAAAATTCATTTGAAAACTTCATTTTCAGAGTGATTACACAGCATTGTTGAGGGTGAGCTGGCTTTCAAATTTGATTAATGATTTTGTAAGCTCACACAATTGTTCCCTTCCTCCATTATCATTTCATCTACATTCAAGGAGCTGTAACCTTATTCAAGACAGTGGACCTCTTCTTTGGTATGCCTACTAGGTCTACAAGCAGTACATCATTCAGTTTGACTGTTTTGAGGCCAATTAACACAACAGGTAAGTTTAGAGTAATGATTATAGAATTTTTTAACTGATCTGTTAATTTATTGAGTTAGATAAAATTTATCTATTGCATTTTGCCTTATAAAATATAATATATATTTAGATAAGAGAATGTAAATGTAATTCATAAATGTCACAAGTTTTTTTAAATTTTATTTATTTATTTGAGAGAGAGAGCTCGCACATGAGCTGGGGAGGGGCAGAGGGAGAGAGAGAGAATCTCAAGCAGACTCCCTGCTGAGCGTTCGGAGCCCAACATGGGGCTCCATCTCACACCCTGAGATCATGACCTGAGCTGAAATCAAGAGTCAGACACTTAACTGACTGAGCCACCCAGGCACCACTCGCAAGTTCTTTTAATGCCATGCAAATAGTAGAATTAAGGCTCTAGGGATCTTATTTAAGGCAAAATGGAGATTGTGAACTCTATTTTTTGTGTCCAGTAGATGAGTCATATATTTAAAAAAAGGATAGTTATTTTATAGTGCTACTTGAGCATATTTTAGAACTTCTTCCGTTCTCCATTTTGATATTTCTTTTAACTCTGGCAAATTCAGAGAAAAAAAATTGCAACATTTTACATAAAATCCAGGCAAGGGAAAACATGGTAAATTAAAATTCAGAAATATCACAACCTTAATAATTTCAGATCATCATAAATAGTTGAAAGCAAACTTAAAGTATGGTACAAATTAAGTAGCCTTACCAGGAAAAAAAAATAGGGTGATTTAACTAAATAGTATGAAAAGTAACTCTATAGGAAATTCCTGTGCTCTATCTTTTTTTTTTTTAAAGATTTTATTTATTTATTTGACAGAGAGAGACAAAGCGAGAGAGGGAACATAAGCAGGGGGAGTGGGGGAGGGAGAAGCAGGCTTCCCGCCGAGCAGGGAGCCCGATGTGGGACTCGCCCCAGGATCCCGGGATCATGACCTGAGCCGAAGGCAGATGCCCAACGACCGAGCCACCCAGGCACCCTCCTGTGCTCTATCTTATGATGGAACAAAATGCATGTTATTTTTGGACCAAAAATGTTCCCTGAAAAAGTAGCATCACTTGTTCAAAGCCTTATAATCTACTTGGATAAGGTAATATGACTCACTGAAGGTCAATTTGCAGTAACAGCTCCGCTGTCAAAAACTTGAATGACAGCTGTTGACACAGAATGTAGTTAAGGAGCAAAGACTGAAGAAACTTATTTTGAATAAAATACTAAACTATCCTTGAACTAAATAAATAGGAATACTGCTAACTATTAGTCTTGTGAAAGGTAAAATTATGTCAGAATTTATTTTTCAATTGACTTCAATTTTTCCAAAGAGAGCTTGCTACGGGCAGGGGTTTGTCGAAGTCCACGGACTGTAACTCAGATGTGCCCAAAATACAACTTCCTTTGCTTTCTAGAACTGATTGTATCTGCTGCTGGAGCCCCATTCTCACTGGTGGGGTTGGAGGTTGGAGAGGCACTTAAATATGTCCCTTCAAGGTAATTCAGCTCTTCTTTCTGTTGAAACAATCTCTCTCTCTCTCTCTCTCTCTCTCTCTCTCTCTCTCTCTCTCTGTGTGTGTGTGTGTGTGAATTTAGTCTCATTTTTTGTACCTCCTGGTTTTGTAACTACTTGGTCTTTCAGGATTTTCTTCTCAACACATTCTCCTTCATCCTCAGGTGCTTAGGTTTTTGGTACAAACTTTGCTGGCTCCTGCTGATGTCTTGTTGCCTCTTCTTTAATGGCAGGTCCTTATCCTTTTGCTTCTTCTACCCAGGTAACACACAAACTGTTCTCCTAGCCCAGGCAATGCTCTTTGGTTGCTCCTAGAGAAGCTCAACAGTCCTCCTCTGCTGACCAGGACCCCCTTCTGAAATTTTACTGAGCTTCTCACCCACAGAAAATCAGCAATAAGTGCCTTGGGGATGTTCACCCTGCTCCTTCCGCTACACACTGCTTGCCTCTCACCAATTCACATCTCTGGAAGGCAGACTGACTCTGAGCAATAAGCTGCTTTACATCTGTCCCTAAGGGACTGGTGGAAATGTCACCTCTTACATTACCCACAAGAGCCACTGGATTAGGAATAAGGGAGTTTCTGTTCCAGGTCACATTGTTGCCCAATGACGTGATTCGCCATTTATAAGTTACTGTAACCATTCTTCTCTGTCTTGGCAAAAGATTCTCTAATGGACTTGTTTTTGTTGTTGTTGTTTCCTGGGGGTGTTTTTTTTTTTTTTTTTTTTTTTTTTTT
>NW_025409647.1:0-6498 GCF_002201575.2 Neomonachus schauinslandi
TCCTGGGAAGCTATTTCAAAAGCCTAACTGGTTTCTGAAACACACTCTGCCCTGTGCCCAGCAGTCAGCAAACTGGCCCGAGCTGCTCCTCAGCCCGGACCTCACCAGGCACACACACCCCGAGGGGCAGCCTGCCTGGTGCAGACCTTGGGGGAATGCCCCCCTCAGCCCCTGCCCTCCAGGTTCCTCCTGCTTCCCAGAGTGTGAGGCCTGGGAAGGGCCCTCCGTTGCCAGGTCATGTGCCCACGCGGGCACAGCAGTGCACACGGGCCGGGCGTTGCCCAGAAGGCACGGCCAAGAACACATGAAGCAGGAACCAAGGGGCCCCCGTGAGATGTGCCCAAGAACAGGGAAAGGGCCGCCCCAGTGAAGATAAGAACTTTCTCTCAACATTTTAGAGCCAAAATACATCCTGGCACGGATTTCGGCAGAAGGGAAAATACAAAGAAGGTGGAGGGCCCACCTTTCTGTGTGGATGAACCGATTTTTATTTCTCGGAGCTTTCGGCAGGGAAAGGGACCGGGTGGGGGTGTGAAGTCCACAGGAGAGGTGTTGGAAAGGAAAGTGGCCCCAAGTGAGCCACAGATGATGGGGCTCCTGGACCAACGGATCAGCGGGTGAGGGCCCCTGCTGGCATTACGGGAAGCATCTGGAGGCCGGGCTGGGAGCTGTGACGCAGGAAACGTCACCCCAAGGAAGGGCCCCAGTCGGCTGGAAAAACGGAAGCACTTCTCCCGGACAGACCGGACCAGAGGGGAGGGCAGCCGAGCTCCAACCACCGATGGGGGGGAAATGCGCCTGGGGACCACAGTCAAGGGCGGTTTCAGTTTGAAGTCAGTGGCTTACACTTTGCCAGATTTCACAACACAAATTACTCTGGTTTTTGAGCTCTACCTTGAAAAAAATCAAGGCGAGGAAAGGCTTCTTAAAGAAACAGCTTGTAAAGTCTGGCTTTTGGGAAAGACCAGCTCTCTTCCTTCTGTGCTGCCTGCCTCCTTCCTCTGGCTTCATTTCGGTTCTGTCCCTAAAACTCCTAGCTCCAAGAGCTCTTTATAGATTGGTCTCTCATTTTGTAAAACCCAGAAAATGGTGAACTGATTTCTCCTTCCTAAAAACACCACTTCTTTGCAAAACGAAAAAAAAAAAAGTCAATAAAATGCTGCTGAAGACAGCAGAATTTATTTCAAAGAGCATTCATTCATTTTCTGGGTGGAGTACATCAACGCAAAAAAAAAAAAACAAAACACAAACAAACGCCCAAAAACAAAACACAAACCCAACCACAGGCGAGCCACACCCCCTGGCTGGCAGGGGAAGCAGAACAAGGCCAAACAGAAAGGAAGGCAGGCGGGGTCGGAGTGCGGGGCGGGGCTGTTTATTCTCGAGAATGTTCCTCCCGGGACCGCTGCTCCGAAAACCCTGGAGGGGACAGGGGCTCAGGCCAGGGTGCTGGAGAAACCGGGTCCGGGCAGGAAAGCGACCCAGACCAAGGCCCCCAGGTGGCCCGGGTGAGCTGGCCAATGGCGAGAGCGGGAAGCAGGCACACCAAACTAGGAGAAGAGGCGCGCTCCCCCCCCCCGCCCCCGCTGTGTCGTCAGAGGGACAGACGACAGCTGTGCAGGCCAGGCAGGCCGGCTGGGCGCAGGGTGCCAGGCCCTCCCCCCACCCCCCCGCCCTGCGGAGCCAAGCCCTCAGCCCTGCTCCCCTCCTCGGTCGCTGTGGGGGTGGGGAGCGTCCCAGGGCAGAGAGGAGGGGTGGCGGGTGTTTGTAAGCACGAGGCTCCACCCCTGCAACAGCCCAGAAGTTGAACAGGATCTTGGCAAGCGAAACCACAAGGGCCTCTGAGGTTTCTAAATTGGATTCCACTGCACTAAGATAAGCGGATGTAAACAGAAGTCCCTCTCTGATACTTCAAGGCCAAAAAGGGAGAGAGGGCCAGTCCCACAGTGGCTACTTTCTCCCCACATCTTCCGCCAGATGAAAAGGAGAAGCGGGAGGGGGGAGGCGGGACACAGCGCCCCCACCCACCCGGGCCCTGAGACTGGCCCCTCACACGCACCCGAGCTCAGCACAGCTCCAGCCGCACCTGCCGAGCTCCTACCTGCGCTCGGTCCACACCTCCCCGAACTGCTTCCAGCCCCGGCCTCCCGTCCAACACAAAAGCAACGTCAGGACGCAGAGCCTGGCTTGAATATCTTAACCGGCTGGCTACTGTTTTGATTTGAAATATTCCTGGGAAATATATTTATTTTCTGAAGCCCTCCAGGTACAAACCAATACATTTTTCTTTCTTAGTGTCTATCTGGCTGGATCATAACCCGATTATTAACGATGCCACACTGACGGCCCGCCCGGGGTTTGCTGGGTGCCGAGGGCCCTCCACGGCCACCCCCACGCTGCCCAGGACCGGCCCCCAGCGGCCAGCGGCATGGGCGTGGGACACCGCTGGTCCGTGTGCCCGTGGCCGGTTTAGGCTGCTCCAGGTGAAGGTGTCAGGACAGGCAGGTCTTGTATCAGCTTCACTGAGATAAGTCCCCCATTTAGAGTACAACTGAGGGGTTTCCGGGGTACTCACAGAGTCAGCAACCATCACCACTGAGTCCCAAGCGTTTCCACTGTCACCCCAGAAACAAAGGCCGTACAGCTGGTGGGCACGCCTTCCGACCCCCAGCCCCCACAGCTGCCCGCCTACTGCCTTCCCCGAGACCCCGTTCCAGGCGTTTCCTATCAACGGCATCGTACCGGGGTGCGGTCCTTCGCGTTCGGCTGCCTTCACTCCGCATCCCGTTTCCATGGGGCAGCCACGTTCTGCCAGGTGTCAGCACTTCATCCCTTTTTATGGCCACATAACATTCCACTGTGAACAGTCCACATCTGACCTAGCCGCTCACCAGCTGACAGACACTGAGTCGCTCCCGCTTCGTGGCTATTAGGAATAGTGATGCCCTGAGCCCTCGTGCACAAGTTCTTGCCTGGACCTCCCGCTCCGGTGAGCTGCTGGGTCGCGGGCGGCCCGTGAGCCGTGTGAGGAAGAGGCAGAGCGTCGTCCACAGGGCCCACCTCATCTCCCCTCGTACGACTATTTATCCGTGGATAAATTACAGATAAGTACGTGCAGGAACATTTTCACAGCGTGAGCATAAAGCTCGTGCCCTAGATTAAGGTCCAGCTAGCCGTCTGAAATAACAATGAGATCACACGCTCAATCTGGGGCTTTAGAGCAGAGCCACTCTAGAAACCTGAAGGGAGCGGAAGGAGCACCTGAGACGCCGCACGCACTGCGCTGAGCACAGCACCGAACACACGCATGGCTTTCAGAGAGCTGCCACTCCTCCCCGTCTCCCAGAGCCGGGACATCTGCGTTCTGGCCTTACCACAAGGAAAACAAGGCCCAGCGAGGCCCCTGGCTCTCCCACTAACTGGCTACATGGCCAGAACCAGAACTGGGGGCCAGCCTTGAGTTCTAGGCCACGCCATGATCAACGCTGTGCCTACCACTCTCTCCGTGAGAGAGAGACACGCCTCTTCCCTGGTTCTGCAGGATGCGGGCTCCAAGCCAGCTCAAAGCAAACTGTTCCCAACGTGTCCGCAACACGTCCCAGCAGGAAAACAGCAGTGTGGCGTGACTGTCACAGACCGAGTGACACACGGTCCTAGAACATGAGGAGAACACGAGGACCACCAGAGCGTGCCCGCTTGGCGAGGGAAGGCACGGCGTCTGACCAGAAGGCTGTGGGGACAGCCAAGCTCCCGCCCGAGAAGCATCGGTTTTCCAAGTGTGGCTCAGAGGCACCCCTGAGGACTGACCCCTGCAGGAGGTATGTGGGGGCAAAACCAGACTCAGACACGACCTGCCTTTTTTTCCAGGTCTGACACTTGCACTGATGACGCACCAGCCACGGGGGAAGCTGCCAGTGCCGTGGCCCGAGCCGTGGCACCAGCAGAGGGAGAGGGCGGGACACGGAGTCGAGAGCCAGCTAGTCCCTCTCTACGGGGATCTCCCCAAAACCTTCCCCTAAGGTTTCTCTGTACACCACACCAAGGATGGGAACGTTTGAGAACTCTCTCTCCTTCAGACTCTAGATCAAGTCCTAAAATTTCATAAAGTTTAGAAAAACAAAGTTCAAATCCTGGCATGCACAGATTACTTTAAAATATTGTCAATGCCTTTAAAGCAATCATACCTGTGCTTCTTTTAAAGAAAGCCCCTAAGACACAGAACTGCAAACTGGGAAAGTGATTAATGCTGTAGGGACTCTTCACTCTATGAGAGAATTCTCCAGAGATGTTCTTTAAGTTGTCAGGTCCCTTGATGCACTTAAAATAGTTTCAAAATCTTCATCCCCCTGCAATTTTCCAGAGACCTACTGAGTCACCTGTGTCCTCATCCTGCTTCTCACACAGACGGCCAGAGCAGGGGGGACCCTGCTGCTGTGGTTGGGGGGGGCGTGTGGCCAGGCCGGAGTCGGCCACTCACCTGATGGTGCCGGTTGGGGACGGGACGGGGCTGACCAAGCTGCGGAGATCCGGCTCCGGAATGTGAATCTTCAGAGGGGAGATCTGCGGGTAGAGGGGCCGGAGGGGAGATGCCGGGGCCTCTTCCTGACGGTACAGCGATGTGAACTGGATCTTTATGGCTGTGCTGGGGAATCGAAAAGTGCACCTGCAACAAGAGGGAGAGCTCACGTTAGTGTGGGAAAGACGGGGACAAGGCCGCGAGACAGCAGTGGAACGTCCTGGTTCACCATGACGGTGGGGTTCGCCTCACTTACAGAACCCTGGCATCACTCTGCGATTCACAGAGAGAACGAAAAATCTGATCTGGGACACTTGCTGACACCGATACGGGTTTTCCTTTTCCCCACACATGTGAAGACAGAGGTATGAACCCACGCGGGTCCCCAGCAGAGGCTCAGACACAGGACAGCTGCAGGGGTACCCGAGCGGGGTTCACTAGCTCGCAGAGAACGCTCGTCGGGAGGCTGAGATACCATGGTCACCGCTCAGCAGCGAGCGTAAAGACAGCTGCGCTGCGAGAAGCCATCGAGCGGGACCGCCAGGCCGGCGGGCGCCTCGCAGAGTGACGGCACCACGACTGGCTGCACAGTCAGCTCCAGGCCTCGGTTTCTCTGCCGGCAGGTGACCACGTGCAAACAAACCTGGCCTCACACACCCGAGTCACACCCTGCACGTGGGTGCACCACATGAAACCAAGGTCGCCCACCTCTAAGAAACGTCTATGCACAAAATCTGGACGTTATGTATCCAGCACACCTCATTTCTAGACCACAAGTCATCAACAAGTTGCTAACTGCAACTTTAGTTACAAACAAAAATGCAAACCCAAATGAGAGCAGGGACAGGGACAGTCTCACCCGCAGCAACTGCTTAGAAAAGGCCCTTTTTTAAAACAAGGGAGTGTCGGGGCGCCTGGGTGGCTCAGTCGATTAAGCGTCTGCCTTCGACTCAGATTGTGATCCCGGGGTCCTGGGATCGGGCCCCGCACTGGATTCCCTGCTCGGCGGGAAGCCTGCTTCTCCCTCTCCCACTCCCCCTGCTTGTGTTCCCTCTCTCGCTGTGTCTTTCTCTGTCAAATAAATAAATAAAATTAAAAAAAAAAAAAAGAGGGCGCCTGGGTGGCTCAGTTGTTAAGCATCTGCGTTCGGCCCAGGTCATGATCCCAGGATCCTGGGATCGAGTCCCACATCGGGCTCCCTGCTCATCGGGAAGCCTGCTTCTCCCTCTCCCACTCTCCCTGCTTGTGTTCCCTCTCTCGCTGTGTTTCTATCAAATAAATAAATAAAATCTTTAAAAAAAAAAAAACAAGGGGGTGTCGTGGGGCGGGGGAGGGGGCGGGCTGGAGATGACGGGCACTCCTAACAGTTCCGGAAAGGTGTTCAGAGCACACTGGGTGTTTCACAACTCGAGAAGTGTGCACCGCACAAAGCCTCAGCCAGCAGGCTGCTGGCCCGCTCCGGCCTGTGTTAATTCAGCAGTGCTGTTTACACAGCAGGGACCCCTCCAAACTCCCAGGGACACAGCATTTGAATTCCCTTTTTCTCTTAATCAAATCGTTTTTAAAAAACCAGATTCAAGAGTAGGTCAAAATAGGTTCTGGGCCCACAAAAGGCAGTGCATGTGAGCAGACAGGGAAGACCCCTTCTCATGAAATGACTCAGCAGCATACGCGGGCGTCTGCTCCAATAGCCAGGCTGCTTGCACCTCCCAGAGGAAGTCAGCAACTAAACCGGCTTGACTGGCCAGTACTGATTCTTCCAGAGATACCTGAGCACGGGACCGGCCGTATCTACAAAGGTGGGGAGCAAAGTACCAGGCCGCTGTCTGACCCACAGACACCAGCTTTCTATTTCCAAACCTAAAATCAGAACAAAGGGATTCTGACACCACTTTGGTTCTGGGAGATGCAGTCTAAACACCAGCATGTTAGGGCAGGGGTGGGACATCTGTCATGTCGTGTCCACATCAACCTCCCCCCCC
>NW_025409647.1:6508-12595 GCF_002201575.2 Neomonachus schauinslandi
CCCCCCCAGACCTGGGACATTCCCTCCTCGGGGATGCTGCTGTGTGACTCACCGAGAACAACCCCATGGGACTAGACGGGGTGCCTGCCCGAGCAGAGAGGACGGAAGAGCCCGTTTCCTTGTGGGGCAGCACCAGCCGAGCTCCTGCATAGACACTGCTCTCCCTGCAGCCTCTGCTGTCCGTCTGCGCTGCGTGGGGCGGGTTCCCAGCTGACTGCTCCCTGGAGCCACTCTGGGTTCCTGATGATAAGACGAGCTCATTAATTTTACCTGGGAAAGCAGCAGCAGGTGGGTTTCTCCACACACCTTATCCTGCTTTCTGTGTCATGCAGCCTTACAACTCTGGCTTCACCGCTTGGCCCCAAATCACTACCTGGCCCCAAGGAGGTCATCAGAAATGCTGTAGGAGCTGCCCGCGGCACATCAGCGAACCCCACGGCTCGCCTTTGTTTACCTGTCCGTGGATCCCAGGGCTTTCCCTTTCTTGGTTTCTTCCTTCGCCTTGGTAGAGGGCACCTTATTTTTGTTTTTTTTTTTCCCCTCCCCAGCTTTCTTGAGATACAATTTACAAATAAGGTTGTGAAAGCGAAAGGTGTACAACGTGACAATTCGATGTATGTCTGTTGCGAAACGCTTCCCACAAGAAGGTTGGTTAACACATCCTTCACCTTACATCTGGAGCTTTCTGAGAAGTGATGCATAGGAGTAAATGTTTTTTTTCTTTTTCTTTTAAGAACTTGCATGCCTGAATATAATTCTGCTTGATGGATAGTTTAAGCATAGAATTCTAGTCAGGCCAGAATTCTCTCTCTGAATTTGAAGACACAGACTCTTGCTGTGAAGGTATTTTTTAGATATGATTCACCTTTATATCAGTAGTTTGAATAAAGCATCTTACTCTCCACAATGTGGGGGGGGCCTCATCCAGCCAGTTGACCACAAACTAGGCACGGCAGCTTAGCCAAGTTGACCCATAAAATTAACCATCCCAGGAACAAAAAGACTTTTCCCCCTGCCTTTTCACTGAGAAGAGAATTCCCCTAAATGTTGGAAGAATCAACACCTCTGCCTCTGTTTGGAACTGTGCTGGGCTACCATCAGAGAAGTGTTGTTTGAGCTCCGCTTTTTGCTTCTTACGGTTGTAGATCGCAGCTTAGTTTCATCGTAAAAATGCTCCTCCTCGGGAGGAAGGGCTTAGGTTTGAGACTTCCCAGAAGTGGTGTCACAGACCCCACCCAGCACGTGGCCCCGTCTACCTGAGGGCTCTATTGCTTGCTGTTAGGAGCACCTGTGGCCTGCGGCACCTGGGGCAGCCCTGCCCCCAGGCTGATTCAACCCAGGACTTGATGTTCTAGCTTGTGAGCATCGAGAAGAGGCTTTTGTTTCTGGCAGGTGCAGATTCCCAGGAAGGCATCATCGTACTTGGTAGGAGGAGAAGAGCATCAGGGGGGTCCACGCTAGTGGTCCATTAAGCTGTGTACCCTAGAGTCAGACTTTTCTGTTCACAGCACAAGCTCTGGGTAGTCTTCTGTTTTGCTGGATAGCTCTGGAACTTCAGTTTATTGGGCAGATCAAATTCACCTTTGGGGAATGTGCACATACTTGAATTCTCTCAGGAATTGCCAACCCTCTGCAGTTATTTCCAACCTCTAACTCTCCCTTTGCTAATGGCGACATCTCTGGGGATTTGAGAGGCTGACCCAGAGCTCTCTGCTGTACTTCTCTACCTTCAAAGGAAGCCCCTTCTGGGTGAATTGAACATGGAGGGGAGAGGGTGTTTGTCTATCAACTTCAGATTTTAACCTTTGAACGAGTTGTGTGTGTGTGTTTATACAAAGGCAGAATCACTTATCACTAGAAATCACTAGAAAAGAGATGCTTTGACAATATTATTATTTTTTGAAGGTTTTATTTATTAGAGAGAGAGTGTGCAAGAGCAGAGGGGAGGGGCAGAGGGAGAAGCAGACTTCCCGCTGAGCAGGGAACCCCATGTGGGACTCGATCCCAGGACCCCAGAATCATGACCTGAGCCGAAGACAGACACTTAACTGACTAAGCCACCCAGGTGCCCCAAATATTATTGAGAAATTAATGTAACTGAATGGAACGCACTAGCCAATACACAGATTGATGTTGGTCCGTGTTGATCTAGCTCTGATGGCTTGTCCGAGGCCCAGCCCCTGGACAGAAGGTTAGGAGCTCATGTCCAGAAGGCCAACAGGCAGAGTCCACGTGCAGGCTGCTCTCTGCCTCCGATTTCCTTTCCCCCAGACCTGAGGCTTGTTTCTCTGATCCCTCTCCTCCCCGCTGAGACCCTTGGTGCCCAATTACTGTGTAAGAACTCCTGGATGTTTTCCCTCCGAAAAAGCAATAATTTCCTTTCCACTTTTTCCAGATCAACGCCTTAGGAGATGTACCCAAGACCCACATTTCTGGGACCCTGTTTTGCACAGTTAAAATATCAAAACCACAGCTGAAACTCAGTGATGGGAAGTTTTGTTGTTTTTGTTAAGTGACAGAAGTGAAAACTTAGAGCAAGTGGTTGTTTTGTTTTGTTTTTAGTAGGCTCCACACCTCGTGTGTAACCCAACACGGGGCTTGATCTCATGACCCTGAGATCATGACCTGAGATCAAGAGTCGGACACCCAACTGACTGAGCCACCCAGGTGCTGCACAGGGCAAGTGTTTTTTTTTTTTTTTTTTTTAAATCTGGCTGATTTATTTATTTATTTATTTATTTTTAAAGATTTTATTTACTTATTTGACAGAGAGAGACACAGCGAGAGAGGGAACACAAGCAGGGGGAGTGGGAGAGGGAGAAGCAGGCTCTCCTCTGAGCAGGGAGCCCAATGTGGGGCTCGATCCCAGGACCCCGGGACCGTGACCTGAGCCGAAGACAGACGCTTAACCATCTGAGCCGCCCAGGTGCCCCAGGGCAAGTGTTTTAATTGCTCTGTCCTTTGTGGACTGGTGGCATGGTCCCTCCTTTCCATGTAGAGCTGGACGACTGGAAGGTGAGTCCACCTTGTCATTCACTCATTCATCTCTCATTTATTCACTCAACAGACATGCTTTAGACTTATGTAAATCTGCTAGACTAGAAGAGGTCTCTAGTGTCTTAATTTCCTAAATGCACTGGCATTTCAGTAGGTCTCATGAGGTCAATGAACGGATGCTGGCTGGGGGTTCAGACTTTCCCTCAGCGCCGCTTCCCACGTGGCCCTGAGGTAATAATTCAGGGGCTTCTGAGACTTAGAGACACCGCAGGCACAAGCCAGGCATGTCCGACAGACGGAGGCCACGCAGTCCTCACAGACAGGGTGAGATGTTTAGTACCTACGATACTCGGAGAGAACTCAAGAGGGACTTGAAATTCTGTTTCAATATTTCCTCTGTTTTCTCTCCTTTCCGGTAAGACACCTGTGAACAAGAACTTCCCTCTGACTGCCAGTGAGATAGTAAGTTGCATTTCACGCCATTCTGAGGCATTTTTGTCCCCGTTAGAAGTAGGGCTCTGGGGCGCCTGGGTGGCTCAGATGGTTAAGCGTCTGCCTTCGGCTCAGGTCATGATCCCAGGGTCCTGGGATCGAGTCCCGCATCGGGCTCCCTGCTCCTTGGGAGCCTGCTTCTCCCTCTGCCTCTCTCTCTCTCTCTGTCTCTCATGAATAAATAAATAAAATCTTTAAAAAAAAAAAAAAAAAAAAAAGAAGTAGGGCTCTGGACCTTTAGATTAGTAATAGGCTTATTTTTCTTGCCAGGTTTTTGTGATTTTGACGAGAAATGTTTAAGGAAGTATGGTAGGATGTGGGGGTGAGTATTCTGGAAACTTCCACTGGATAGGCTTGTTAGGATGAGGCCCCCCTGGTGTGGACAGTCTCAGTCGAGAGCCCCTTGGGACGCAGCCCTCTGTAATAAAGCTTCTGGAGCCTCTGCTTCCTGGGATCCATGTGTCACCTGGCGTGCATCTGTGTCCAGGAGTGTGTGTGTCCAGGGGTGTGTATGGACAAGTCCAGGTGTGTGTGTGTGTGTTGCTCTGTTGGGAGGCTGAGGATTACTGCCGCCACGAGGCAGTGCTGGTTGCGAGGCAGACTCTCCCTGGGTTCATCAGCCAGCTCTGCCACCTAAAAGCTGGGGGATCTAGGTATTCAACCCTGGGGAGCCTCAGTTTCCCCATCCGTGATGCAGGGGTGACAAGAGCACCTACCTGGACATGTGTTGGGAGGATTGAGGGCGTCAATGCGGATGGTGCTCTGACAGGACTCCAGGCACAAAGCGAAGCACCGCCGTTGCTGGCCGTGGTCGCGGAGATCCACGCTTCTTGAGCAGGCGCTCATGGGCTACAGAAGGGACAGAAGTCACCCCGTTCAGCACAGAGCAGTTCGCTGAATGACTCAGTCACTGGATTCCCGAGGATACTTTCTGAGGTTTCAGTTTGTTCCCCACCCCCCGCCTCTGCTGTGAAGAAGTGGGTGTTCCTGTAAACACACTTTACTCTTTTATATCAGGACGTTATGTCCTGCCTTGACACCTGCCCATCCCCTGCACTGTCCTTTCTTTGTCCTACACCACTGCTCCCATTCTGTGGGCACAGTGGCGCTCTGGTGGGCTTTCCCGTAGGACCACTTTATTGTTTTCTCAATTTTTTTTTTTTAAGATTTTATTTATTTGACAGAGAGAGACACAGTGAGAGAGGGAACACAAGCAGGGGGAGTGGGAGAGGGAGAAGCAGGCTTCCCGCGGAGCAGGGAGCCCGATGTGGGGCTCGATCCTAGGACCCTGGGATCATGACCTGAGCCGAAGGCAGACGATTAACGACTGAGCCACCCAGGCACCCCTGTTTTCTCAATTTTTTAAAAAGATTTTATTTATTTATTTGAGAGACACAGAGATCGTGAGAGGGGGAGGGAGAAGTAGACTCCCCGCTGAGCAGAGCCTGACACGGGACTCGATCCCAGGTACGAGTCTTTGGGTGGACATATGTTTTCATTTCTCTTGGGTAGAGAGGTAGGAGTGAGATTGCTGGCTTATAAAGTAAGTGTAAGCTTAACATTTCAAGAAACTGCCAAGTGTTTTCTGGTTTTACATTCGTACTGACAGCGTGTGAGAGTTGCCGTCCCTCTGAGTCCTTGCCACCTGACAGTCCTTTGGATTATAGCTGTTCTAGCAGATGTAATGGGATCCCGCAGTGGTTTTAATTTGCATCCCCTAATGACTAAGGATACCAAGCATTTTTTCTTGCGCTTATTAACTATTTGTGTAACTTCTTGGTGAAATGTCTTTTCAAGAGCTTCACTCATTTTTAATTGGGTTCTTTGTCTTCTTCCTATTGAGTTACAGAGGTTCCTTATATATTCTGGATACAAGTTTATTATCAGATACACGATTTGAAAATACCTCATCTTAGCCTGTGGCTTGTCTTTTTGTTTTCTTAATGGTGCCTTTTGGAGAGCAATGGTTTTTAATTTCGATAAAGTCAAATTTATCCCTATTTACAAGGATTGTGATTTTGTTGTAATAGGTAAGAAATTTCTGCCTAACCCGAAGTCACAAAGGTTTTCTTCAATGCTTTTCTTCTAGATGTTTTAGGGATTTCATTCTTACATTAAGGCCTACGATCCATTTTGAGTTAATTTTGTACATGGTGTGAGGTAAGGGTTAACTCTGTTTTCCCTTTATGGGTATTCAGCTGTGCTGCCACCATTTATTGAAAAGGCGATTTCTTTCTCTGTGGGTGGCCTTGGCACTTTTGTAATAAATCAATGGACTACCTGTATGTGGTCTATTTCATAATTCATTTCTTCCTTCTATAGATCTCTCTCCTTTCAATAGGCTTTTACATATCCCTTGGGGGTATCACTTTTTTTTTTAAAGATTTTATTTATTTATTCATGAGAGACAGAGAGAGAGACAGAGGCAGAGGGAGAAGCAGGCTCCCCGCGGAGCAGGGAGCCCGATGCGGGGCTCGATCCCAGGACCCTGGGATCATGACCTGAGCCGAAGGCAGACGCTTCACCGACTAAGCCACCCAGGCGTCCCGGTATCACTTTTTTTTAATTGGTCTCTTTTTCTGTTTACTGTAGGATCTC
>NW_025409648.1:0-10183 GCF_002201575.2 Neomonachus schauinslandi
AAAAATCTTTAAAAAGTAATTTATGTGTTCGTATTGTATCTAATGTTCATTTTCACACTCGACATCATCTAGGTTTCTCCGATGTTATCATCTACACACTTGGTAGTTTTACATTTTACATTTAGGTCTACAATGCATTTTGAGTTAATTTTGGTGAAGGATATAAAGTGTTTTTCTAGATTTATTTATTTACATCAGGATGTCCAGTTGTTCCAGCGTCATTTTGTTTCTTTTTTTTTTTGGATGGGCCTAAATAACTCCGAAGAAGTGTAGACCAGCTATGGTTCCTACTGTGGTCTCAGGCCCTCCCCAGCCTTGCTGCAGGACAAGATTTGAGAAGGGAATTTTGTCTTTTGTGTCATCCTGGTGCCTGTCCTTAATTTACTGATTCGTTCTGAGACCCACAGCAGTGGTGTTTTAATCCTGTTTCTGTCACTAACCATGTGATTTTGGCCAAGCCACTTTATCTTTCTGGGCTTCAGTTTCTTTTTCTGTAAAAACAAAACAAAGATTGGACTAGGTCCTCTAAAAGCCTCTCCCTGGGACTAGAGTGTCACATATTGACTCCAAGCCTTCCTGTAATAGGCTAAGACTTAGGTGGGGAGGGTTGTTGAGGATCGTATTTGAAAATAAAAATGCCTGATCTAGAAGACAAATACTTTGTCATCAGCTTGTCTTATATTTCACTTTTCATTGGATAAAAACAAAACAAAACAAACAAACAAAGAAACTTGTCATTTCTAGTGAAGTAGACATTTACATTCCTGTTCAGAGAAAAAAAGAAAAAGGCCACCTCAACTAACAAATGTTTTTACAGTGTATATTCACTTGAAGCAATACAGAGTGGATTAACATATGGCTGTTGTATTTACATTATTAAAAGCTATGTATATATGTATCAGCTTGGACTTGTTTTTCAGTTTCTCCAGTACATTATCAAAAAAAGTTGAAGCTCAAGAAGTGGTTTAAATAAACTTTCTGCTAGCTTTCTTTATCATGAGGGAAAAAGAGAATCTTGTGTCTAGACTAGACTGAACCCGTCTTCTGTCCTACGATGCAAAGCATATTCTGCACCTCCTTCATAAGCACTGCTGGCTTCCCTCCCCAGTCACAGAAGAGTGTGCTTTCCCACTGGGTTTCCATTCAGTCATCAGATTCATGATTTCTGGCCTTTTATGCAGCTTAGGGAAGCCAGTGTGCCGCTGATTGAAAGTTTATAATCTCTCTTTGGCGCAACCTGTTTAGAGTCATGGTGAGTTCCTGGTGTTCCTCTTCTTTCTTCTCAGCCCCAGAATCTGGCTTACCAGACAGCATTTAGAACCCAGTGCAGACGTGGGATGAAGAGGACCTTTGCATCTAGATGCATGGCTGTATGGCCCTGGACACAGACATCTAGTGGCAAGAGCATGCCAAGGCAAGGTATTGGATTCTGAAGTTGCCCTCAAAGGCTAGGGTCACCCAGTCTGGATGCACCCAAAGGAGCACCTGAACCAGCCCAATCCCAAAGTGTTTTTCTAGATTAATTTAATTAATTTATTTATTTACATCAGGATGTCCAGTTGTTCCAGCGTCATTCTGAAAAGACAATATTTGGTTCATTGTCTTTTCTTTGTTTCTTTGACAAAAGTCAGTTAACTATATTCATGTGAGTCTTTTTCTCGGGCTTTTTTTTTTTTTGCCATTGATGTCTTCATTTATTCTCACACCAGACAGCCAGTCATGATTTATGTAGCTTTGTAGAAAATCTTGAATTTGTATATCTATAAATCTAAACAAATAGATCCAATATCTTCATGACAGTAAGTTCTCCTATCCTTGAAAATGGAACATCTCATCGTTTATTCAGTTCTAATTGCATTCATCAGAATTCTGTACCATTTTCCATAGAGATCTGGTACATATTGTATTACATTTGTACCCAACAATTTTCTTTCTTTTTCTTTCTTCCTTTTTTTCTTTTTTCCCCCTTAGTGCTAATGTAAATGATATTGTGTTTTCCATATCATATTACACTTGTTCATTGATGGCATACGCCAGGGTTGCAGTTGGTATATTAAAATTTTGTCTTGCAAAGTTGATAAATTACCTATTATTTTCACGAGTGCTTTTGTCAACTATTTTGGGTTTTCTATCCAATGAATAGCTCAAGTATGAACAACAGTGTTTTTAACTTTTCCTTCGCCATTTATATACGTTTCTTTTCTGTTCCTTGTCTAATTGTATTTCTTACTACTTTCTGCACAATGCTGAAAAGGAGTAGTGAGAGGGAACATATCTGCCTTGTTCCTGATCTTAGTGGGAAGGCTTCTAGTTTCCTACCATTAAGTATAAATTTGGCAGGAAGTTTCTTGTAGGTATTTTTTTTTCAAGTTGAACTGTTACCTCTATTGCCCCAGTTTCCTGAGAGGTTTTTAAATTTAATTTAATTTTATTTTATTTATTTGACAGGGAGAAACACAGCGAGAGAGGGAACATAAGCAGGGGGAGTGGGAGAGGGAGAAGCAGGCTTCTCATGGAGCTGTGTGCCTGATATGGAGGCGCCCTGAGAGTTTTAATTTTTGAGTGAGTATCAGATACTGTACAATGGATTTCATGCATTAATATGGACATGTGATTGTTTTATAATTTAGTCTGTTGATATAATGAATTGCATTAAATGATTTTGGAATGTTAAATCGATCTTTCATACCAGGAATAGATCCACATCATTGTGGTGTATAATTCTTTTTATACATTGTTGCATTCAATGTGTAATAATTTTTTGAGGCTGCTTGCATCTATGTTCATAAGAGACACTGATGTATAGTTTTTTTCTGTCATTGATGCAATTATACTGAGGTAATGGTGATATCACAGAAGGAATCAGAAATGTTTCAGTTGCTTTTATACTCTGAAAGGAATTGTAGATAATTAATTTAATCTGTTCCTTTAAAGTTTAATAAAATTTGACAGGGAACCCACCTGGCCTGGGTTTCTGTTTTGGGACGTTATTAATTATTTATTCAATTTATTCAATAGACATAGACCTTCTCATTTTGTCTATTCCTTCTTAATGAGTTTTGACAAATTGTGTCTTTCAAAGAATTTGCCCATTTCCACTAAATTATTAAATTTCTCACCATAGAGTTATTTACAATATTCTTTTACTATCCATTTAATTTCAATTGAAGCAGTAATCATGTCCCCTCTTTTATTTCTGCTATTAATAACTTGTGTCTTCTCTCTCACATTTTACTTAATTAGCCTGATTAGAGTTTTATTAATTTCATTAATCATTTTTGTAAGTATTTATTTAAATTCTACTCAGTTAACACAGAGTGTAATTTTACTTTCAGGTGTACAATATACTGATTCAACACTTCCATAAATCACCTAGTGAAGAAAATGGAAATGAAAACATGACAGTCGAGAATAATTGGGATGCAGCAATGACAGTGCTTTGAGGAAAGTATATAGCAATACAGGCCGCCCTCAAGAAACAAGAAAAGTATCAAATGCACAACCTAAGCTTACACCTAGAGAATGTGGAGAAAAAATAAAAAAGTCTAAATCCAGCAGGAAATGAGAAATAATAAAGATTACAGCAGAAATCAATGATAAAGAAATTAAAATAAAAAAAACAGTAGAACAGATCAATGAAATTAGGAGCTGGTTCATTGAAAGAATTAATAAGATTGCTAAAGCTCAAGTAAGACTTATCAAAAGGAAAGGGAAAGGACCCAAATAAATAAACACCTAAATGAAAGAGGAGAGCTCACAACGAACACCCAATAAATGCAAACAGATACAAGAAAATAGGACGAATTATATCTCAACAAATTGGGCACTCTGGAAGACATGGATACATTCCCAGAAACATAAACTACCAAAACTGAATCAGGAAGTTATAGAAAACCTGAACAGACCCCAAACCAGTAAAAAGTATTCAGTTAATAATCAAAAATCTCCCAACACATGAGTGTCCAGGGCCAGATGGCTTCCTAGGGGAATTCTACCAAACATTTAAAGAAGCATTAATACCTATATTTCTGAAACTATTACAAAAAATTGAAATGGAAGGAAAATACCAGAGTCTTTCTATGAGGCCAGCATTACCTTGATCCCAAAACCAGACAAGGACCACCATTAAAAGGAGAATTACAGACCAGTATCCCTGTTGAACAAGGATGCATATATTCTCACCAAGATACTGCCAATAGGATCCAATACAGTTAAAGGATTATTTACCAAGACCAAGTGGGATTTATTCCTGGGCTGCAAGCGTGGTTCAACCTCTGCAAATCAATATGAAATACCACCTAAAAAAGAAAGGACAAGAACCACAGGACCCTCTCAATAGATGCAGAAAAAACATTCCACAAAATACAGCATCGTTTCATGAAAAAAACTCCACCATGTAGAGAGAGGGGAACATAACATCATAAAGGCCATATAGGAAAGACCCAAAGGAAATGTCACCCTCAAAGGGGAAAAACAGAGATTTTCCCCTATGTGCAAGAACACGGCAGGCATGTCCACTCTCACCACTGCTGTTCAACATAGTACAGGAAGTCCTAGCCTCAGCAATCAGACAACAAAAAGAAATATAAGGCATCCAAATCAGCAAAGAATAAGTCCAACTCTCATTCTTTGTATTCCATCACTCTGTTTTCCCGGTTACCGTCAAAACCATATGTTCACCCTGCCTGTGTCCAAGAGTTTTTAGCTCAGGCATGGGACTGAGTTCCAAAACTCCAATGTTCAGCATAGATTCGTGTGGTTCCCCTCATGGAGGATCTCCCATGCTGCTGCCTTTTGCCACCCTATGTCAGGAAAGCAATTGCACAATCATGAATCGGTTAGCAGTTTATGGCAATACAAAGCAGAAAGCTGGCAGCTAGACTCAATGTTCTCAGGCAGGGTTCCCGTTCCTAAAGCTGGGTCGTAAGGTAGCTCTATTTTTAACTTTTAGAAGTCTGGGAACTCTGTCACACACTCAGGCACCTCCCATTTTCATGAGACTCCAGGGATCCTGAGACCACTCTGTCACACCCAGGGTTCCACCTGGCTTCCCCAACTAAGCACCTTTAAGCACGGAACACCCCCAAAAGAGCAAACTTCTAAATGTTACCATTTTGTGCTCCGCTGCTTATAAAACTTTGCTGTATCCTCCTCAAACGCCCCTCCCCTCCCCTGTATCCTCAGCTATGTCACACCAGATTTACGTCTCCACACCACCTACCTTCCAAATGGTGGTCACTTTTCTACTTGTAGACCTGCAGCACTTGTTTTCTCAGATACTTGATTGATGCCCTGGGTGTTCAGAATGATCTGATAACACTGTAGCTGTATTCAAGGGAGGAGATAAATCTTAACTCCTCCCGCTTGATCTTTCTCGTTGGATTCTGGACATGAAGACTGTGAACTTCATGACAGGCTGGATTTTGTCACCCCCCTTCTATGAGAGCTGAATGTTGTTTTGTCAAGCGGGTAATGACTTCTGACAAAGCTTTATCCTTTCTAGTTTTAGGTTTATTGTGCGAAGATATACCAAACATAATATCTACCATTTTCTACACTTTTACTTAAGCTTTGATGGAAGAAGGGAGAGTAACATCTACTCGACTGCCATGTGATCGACTTACCCCTGAAGTGTGACGTTTCCTGAGGTCTTAATGGCCCATGTCCTCATTAATATCGGTGTCTGCGTTTTAGTGAATGGTGACAATGAGTGACACATTTAGCTTTCTGCTGGTTAAGTCCTTTCTCCCTCACCATGAACTTCACTATGAATACATCCCAAATATGATTTTTTCATCTTGAAGGAAAGTTAATCTGCTTTCTTTTAAAACATGGCTTCCAGACAATGATATCAGCAGGGACACTGAGAAATCCATAGATCGTTGGCAACCTGAGCTTCCTGGTGACTGGCCACCCGAATGGGGAAAACCTGAGAATTTCCTGGTGATTGGACAGGACATAGTTGTGACATCACAAGAAGGCATTGTGATGCCCCAGGGCTGTTATAAAAGCCTCACAAAGACTGAAGCTGCATTAAGGAGAGAAATGGCCCTCAGCCACAGCTCTTCCTGCTATTCCTCAAATTCTCTGCCCACTTCTCTGTCCCTGCCCATTCCAAGCCACCTGCCCACACCTCCTGCCATGCACCTGGCAATTCCTAGACCAGTTTCACACTGTGAGTATGGCCTGGCTACTCAGGGGCACATTCCCATTTCTCATATGGGAGCGGGACCCTGGATATCAGAGCACAGAGGATTCTCCACCACCTGGGCCCCACACCTCTGTGTTCAGAACACGGCTCAGCACAGGGACCATGAATGATTGAATATCCATCTGATTTGCAAAATGTATAAAATGACTCCAGACTCCTGGCAGAGAGGGAGTTTTATGAAACAAGTAAGTACTGGGAGATGGACTCGCCACATCATTGGACACAGTGCCAGTCCTTGAAACACATGCCCTCAGACCAAAAGCTGTCTGACCTAGCTCAGCAGCTGAAATACTACTACTACTACTACTACTACTACTACTACTACTACTACTAATTGTTTTAGGATGAAGTGCTCTCAACATTTTTGTAAGGCCATCTGGTCCAGTATGACATGCAAAGCCCTGTTTCCTTGGTGATCTGCTTAGGTGATCTGTGCATTGCTGTGATTGGGTTTAAAGTCCCCTCCAATTATTGTATTATTTTCAAAGTTTTTCTTTAATTTTGTTATTAATTGGTTTATATATTTGGGTGTTCCCAAGTTAGGGGTATCAATATTTAAAATTGTTAGATCTTTTTGTGTCCTAGACCCCTTTATTATGATATACTGTCCTTCTTTATCATTATTATACTCTGGTTCACTATCTAGTATGTCTGATATAAGGATGGCTACTCCACCTTTCTTCTCATGTCCACTAGCATGACGAGTGGTCCTCCACCGATCACATTCTGTCTGGTGGTGTTTGCGTCTAAAATAAACCTCCTGTAGACAGCATATTGATGGGTTTTTTTTTTTTTTATCCAATCAGATAGGCTGTGTCTTTTGATCAGGACAGTTAGCCCATTTACATTCAGGGTAACTATTGAAAGATAAGAATTTAGTGCCATTGTATTGCTTGTAAGGTGACTGTTACTGTATATTGTCTTTGTTCCTTTCTGTCTATGTTGCTTTTAGGCTCTCTCTTTGCTTAGAGGACCCCTTTCAATATTTTTTGTAGGGCTGGTTTTGTGTTTGCTAATTCCTTTAGGTTTTGTTTGTCCTGGAAGCTTTTTACCTCTCTTCTATTTACAATGGCAGCTTAGGTGGATATAGTATTCTTGGCTGCATATTTTTCTCATTTAGTGCTCTGAATATATCATGCCTGTCCTTTCTGGCCTGCCAGGTCTCTATGGATAGGTCTCTTGCCAATCTAATGCTTCAACCATTGTAGATTACAGATCTCTTCTCCCCAGCTGCTTGCAGGATTTTCTCTTTGTCTCTGAGACTCCTAAGTTTTACTATTAGATGTCAGGGTGTTGACCTATTTTTATTGATTTTGAGAGGGGTTCTCTGTGCCTCCTGGATTTTGATGCCTTTTTCCTTCCCCAAATTAGGGAAGTTCTCTGCTATAATTTGCCCCTCTCTCTCTTTCTTCTTCTTCTGGGATCCCAATTATTCTAATGTTGTTTCGCCTCATGGTATCACTTATCTCTCGAATTCTGCCCTCATGATCCAATAGTTGTTTATCTTTTTCTCAGCTTCTTTATTTTCCATCATTTGTTCTTCTATATCACTAATTCCCTCTTCTGCCTCATTTATCCTAGCAGTTAGAGCCTCCATTTTTGATCGCACCTCATTAACAGCCTTTTTGATTTTGACTTGGTTAGATTTTAGTTCTTTTATTTCTCCAGAATGGGTTTCTCTAATATCTTCCATGTTTTTTTCAAGCACAGCTAGTATCTTGAAAATCATCATTCTGAACTCTAGTTCTGACGTCATACTAATGTCCGTATTGTTTAGGTCCCTGGCAGTCGGCACTGTCTCTTGTTCTTTTTGTTGAGGTGATTATTTCCATCTTGTCATTTTGTCCAGAGGAGAATAGATGAATGAGAGAACAAAATGCTAACGGGGTAACAATGTCCCCAGAAAATATACACTGAACAGATCAGAAAAGACCTGAAACCAGGGGAAAAGAAAGGGAAAGTAAAAAAAAAAAAGAAAAAGATAAAAACAAACAAAGACAAAACAAAACAAAAACAGAATATGCTCAAATATGATCAGGATGGTGCATAGATCAGTGCCACACATTACATTTTGGGAGTGTTTTGTTCTGTTAGAAGAAAGTGCCTCCCAAAAATTTAATGAAAGAAAAACTTATATATGTACAAAAATAAGGATTAATACTATGAAGGGATGGGGTATGAGTGTAAAGAGGAAAGTTATAAAAGATTTTATAAGAGGAATTGATAAGATAAGAAGTTGGTTGAAAAAAAAGAAAGAAGAGGATTTTTAAAAAAAGGGGGGGGGAGAAATTGTGATCCGGCAGGAGACTAGAACAAAGCCATAAATTAGAGATTTAGGGTATATTTTGGTCTGTTAGAAGAAACTGTATCTCAAAATTTAAAAGAGAGAACAACATATATATATACCAAAAATAAGGGTAACTACTAAGAAGGGATAGAATATGACTCTAAAAATGAAAAATAAAAAATATTTGTTTAAAAAAAGGGATTGAAAGGATGTTGTTTGAAAAAAGGAAAAAGGAAAATTAAAAAAAAAAAGACAGTTAAAAAAATTAACTTTGAAAGGCTAAAGAATCATAGTAAAAAAGTCATGAATTCTATCTGCAGTATTCCCCTAGCGCTGGAGTTCTGCCGTTCTCATTGATTGGTAAACTTAGTCTTGGCTGGCTGTTCTTGCTGATCTTCTGGGGGAGGGGCCTGTTGCCATGGTTCCCAAATGTCTTTGCCGGGGGTGGAAGTGCCCCGCCCTTGCCAGTCTGGGATAAGTAATCTGCTTGAGTTTGCTCTCTGGTAGCATTTTTTTCCTGCAAGCTTCCCCTAGAGCCTGGGAGGACGAGAGTGAAAATGGTGGCCTCCCAATCTCTGCCCAATAGGAGCTGAGAACTCCTAGCCCCAATCCTCAGTGAGCTCAAAGAGAAAAGCGGTCAATCACTCCCTTCTCCCTGGTCCAGGTGCACACTGTGCTCACCTGGCCTGTGACCGAGCATTTCTCTGGCACCCGACCCCATGTGGAGGCTCCAAACCCAGCAGATCCCTGCGGTGCACTCCCGCACTGTTCTTTCCGGGGGAGGAAGGGGAGTCTCCCCGGATCTGCCGCTTGTTGGGTCCCTGCTGGAGAAGCAATGGCCCGACTGTGCTGAGGATCGTGGTTCGTGGCAACCCCGAGCTGAGAGCCCAGTCCTCGGCTCCATCTCTGCAGCTGGCTTCCCCGCTCCGATACCTGGGAGCTCTGCTGCAGTCAGGCACCCCCAGTCTTTCTGTGACCCCGAGGGTCCTGAAACCATACTGTCCCAGCGAGGGTTCCATCCCCTGCTTAGCCACTGGAGCTATGTCCCTCAGTGGAGCAGACTTTTAAATGTTCTAATTTTATGCTCCAAGGCTCTATCACTTGCCAGAAGCAGCCAATGGAGGGCCCCTCCCCCACCATCTATCCTCCCAAATATCACCTTAGATTCACTTCTCCACACATCCTACCTTCCAGAAAGTGGTTGCTTTTCTGTTCAGAGAGTTGTTGCTATTCTTTTCTTCGATCTCGTGTTGACTTTGTAGGTGTTCAGAATGGTTTGATCCCTATCCAGCTGAATTTCTGGGACCAGACAAAATCTAGGTCTCCTACTCCTCCACTGTCTTTCTCTGCCCCTCCCTTCTGTGTCTGTTTTTATGACAGTACCATACTATTTTGATTACTAAACATTTTGATATATTTTGAAGATTGGAATCGTGCTGCCTCCCATTTAATTTTTTTTTTTTTCAGTATTGCTTTGGCTATTAGGGATGTTTTCTGGTTCCATACACATTTTCGGATTGCTTGTTCTAGCTCTGTGAAAAGTGCTGTTGGTATTTGATAGGGATTGCATTAAATGTGTGGATTGCTTTGGGTACTATAGACATTTTCACATTCTGTTCTTCCAACCCATGAGCATGAAAATCTTTCCATTTCTTCCTGTCATCTTCAATTTATTTCATCCCTAT
>NW_025409648.1:10193-12589 GCF_002201575.2 Neomonachus schauinslandi
ACCAGGCTGAACAGAAGCACCCTGAGATCATGAGGACACCATCCCTGCCAAACACAGGGTAATCAGGTCCCCAGAACACCAGGAGCACTTAGGCTAGGAGCTCTCCAACACAGTCTGGCATGGCTAAATGAATCACCTGGACCGTAGACTGCAAAGGAGCCCTCAGAAGAAAAGCTATCCAACCCAGAAGAGCATAAGGCAATCAGGTTCTGAAACACAGGATTTTGAGGCGCCCTCTGACCAAAACCCCTCCAACCAGACCTGTCAGTGGAAGAATGTATTATCTGGACAGTGGGCCCAGCAGGAGCCTTAAGTCCAAAAGCCCTCCAACCCAACTCAGCACCAGGGAAAGGAGCCACCTGGAACCTGGGACAAAGAAGGGGAGTCTTCTATTGCTGTACAGAAAATGGCAACAAAGTCCCCAGAACACCAGCCCCAGTAGATGCCCTGTGACCATGACACCACCAACCCAGTTGCACACTGGGCAAAGGAGTGCCCTGTACACAGGGTTGAGGGGGAGTCCTCTATCTGGGAGCTCTTCAGCCCAAGAAAGCAGAGGGCAATGAGTCCTCACAACACTGGGCCAAACAGGAAACTTCAGACTCTCCAACTCAGCTTGGCAGTGGGCAAAGGACTCACTTGGAAAACAGGATGACTTGACTCCCTCCACTCAAAGAGCCTGTCTCCAGTAAACACACTGCGGGCCAGGCCGCCAGACCTGCAGGTCCCTCCCCACTCAGAGGCGCCTTTGTTTGGGAGAATCTGGGTGGGTTTTCATACCTGCACCCTGTGCCCCTTGCCTTTTCTCTTTTCTCTTCCTGTGCTTGAAGTTCTCACACTGAAGTTTAAGTTCATCAGTGAAGGAGGAACCTAACCCCCAGCCCCCACCCACCGCCCCAGCAATAGCAGAGGCCCAGCCCCAGGCGCTGTCACATCCAGGTCGTGCAAGCAGCACACCATGACTTCCCACACATTCCGGGGGGGGGGGTAGGTCTAGGGCCCAGGAGACCCCAGCAGGAACCCAGGGTGAGAGGGGTTGGGACAGCTGCTTGGTGACTGGCCAGGATGGGAGGGGCAGGGTGCTGCCTGCTGACTGGCCAGGATGAGAGGGGCGGGGACAGCTGCCTGATGATTGGCAAGGATAAAAGTGCGGAGACAGCCGCCTGGTGATTGGCAAGGAAGAGCAGGAGAGAGAATGCTGCCTGCTGATTGGTGAGGGAGAGCGGGGCGCGACAGCCGAATGTTGATTGGCCAGCGAGAGCGGGGGTGAGGACAACTGCCTGGCTCTTGGCCAGTGGGTGAGGGCCGGGACAGCCGCCTGCTCTTCGGGCAGGGACACAGGTGAAGAAGGCTGCCTGGCGACAGGCCAGGGATTGGGGGGCAGGGACATAGCCTCCTGATCTGCCAGGGCCTGGTGGTGACGTAGGGGTCCTGGTGCAAGCAGTCACCAAACCCAGGACCCCAGCGCTCTGGGGGGAGTGAGGACTCCACCTCTGCGCCCTGCCCATGCCCCCGGGCGCCCATCCACGCACAAGCAGCCAGGAGCAGCCTGGCCTCCCTCATGGCGCCATGCATGCCAGCCCACGTCCCTGCTCCAACCCACGGTTTGCAGAACAGAGCCCACGCTCGTTAACGGGACACCGTGACCCACACGGAGAGCCGCCGACCCCCCTGTGCCCCTGCAGACGCTCCCCAGGCGGAGGCCGCCTGCCCAGCCCACTCCCCGCCCTCTGACACCGGCCCACAAGCATCATGGGCGCCCAGCCCCATGCTCTCCCTCTCTGGTCGCAGAGGCTACCTCTGCCTGTCCACTCAGCATCCCTGCCTGGTCCAGACGAACTGGCTGCAAGCTTTGTGCACCAGGCCCCGAGCACCGCACCCCATACTGCCTTTCGAGAATGTGAGCCCGGAGGATGCAGACCGTGCACGGGATGCAGAAACCTACCCCTGCCTCCTGGCAATGCACCGTGACCACGTACTTGTCGCCCAAGCGGTGCCCCCATTGCCAAACAGGGAAGAAGTGGCCGCATGGACCCTCCAACCCCAACACAGGCAGTGACTCTGTAAGACACTTGGAAGATCAGGCCACGGAGCACAAAGAACCACCCAAACCAGAAAAGTAGGGCATCTGTACCCAGACGTGGGAAATTGAGGCTACTACCCAGGCGCAAATCCCCCACTCCGGTAGAGGGTCCAGGTGTGGGGTGTCTGTGAAGGGAAATGCCGTTCCCTCTGTTGGGGTCTTAGTCCCTAATGTCAGCGATTCAGGGCTGGATGCCAAGACCTGGCTGGTGCTTGCCGCCATCCAGAGTGCAGTACCCATGTAGGGTCACTGTGCCCAGATGTTGGTGCTTCCATGGCCTGCAGGCCTCTGGCCTAGGCTGGCTTCAGCCTGA
>NW_025409649.1:0-12586 GCF_002201575.2 Neomonachus schauinslandi
CCTCTTGTGATTGAGTTCTAGTTTCAAAGCATTGTGGTCTGAAAATAGGCAGGGAATGATCCCAATCTTTTGGTACCAGTTGAGACCTGATTTATGACCTAGGATGTGATCGATTCTGGAGAATGTTCCATGGGCACTAGAGAAGAATGTGTATTCCGTTGCTTTGGGATGGAATGTTCTGAATGTGTCTGTGAAGTCCATTTGGTCCAGTTTGTCATTTAAAGTCTTTATTTCTTTGTTCATATTTTGCTTAGATGATCTGTCCATTTCAGTGAGGGGGGTGTTAAAGTCCCCCACTATTATTGTATTGTTGTCCATGTGTTTCTTTGCTTTTGTTATTAATTGCCTTATAATATTGGCTGCTCCCATGTTAAGGGCATAGATATTTACAATTGTTAGATCTTCTTGTTGTATAGACCCTTTAAGTAGGATATAGTGTCCTTCCTCATCTCTTATTACAGTCTTTGGTTTAAAATCTAATTTGTCTGATATAAGGATTGCCACCCCAACTTTCTTTTGGTGTCCATTAGCCTGTGTCTTTTGATTGGGGCATTTAGCCCATTTACATTCAGGGTAACTATGGAAAGATATGAATTTAGTGCCATTGTATTGCCTGTAAGGTGACTGTTAGTGTATATTGTCTGTGTTCCTTTCTGGTCTATGTTGATTTTAGGCTCTCTCTTTGCTTAGAGGACCCCTTTCAAGATTTCTTGTAGGGCTGGTTTTGTGTTTGCAAATTCCTTTAGTTTTTGTTTGTCCTGGAAGCTTTTTATCTCTCCTTCAATTTTCAATGACAGCCTAGCTGGATCTAGTATTCTTGGCTGCATATTTTTCTCGTTTAGTGCTCTGAAATATCCTGCCAGTCCTTTCTGGCCCGCCAGGTCTCTGTGGTTAGGTCTGTTGCCAATCTAATATTTCTACTGTGGTAGGTTACACATCTCTTCTCCCGAGCTGCTTTCAGGATTTTCTCCTTTCTCTGAGACTCGTAAGTTTTACTATTAGAAGTCGGAGTGTTGACCTATTTTTATTGATTTTGAGAGGGGTTCTCTGTGCCTCCTGTATTTTGATGCCTGTTTCCTTCCCCAAATTAGGGAAGTTCTCTGCTATAATTTGCTCCATTATACCTTCTGCCCCTCTCTCTCTTTCTTCTTCTTCTGGGATCCCAATTATTCTAATGTTGTTTCGTCTTATGGTATCACTTATCTCTCAAATTCTGCCCTCGTGATCCAGTAGTTGTTTATCTCTCTTTTTCTCAGCTTCTTTATTTTCCATCATTTGGTCTTCTATATCACTGATTCTCTCCTCTGCCTCATTTATCCTACCAGTTAGAGCCCCCATTTTTGATTGCACCTCATTAATAGTCTTTTTGATTTCACCTTGGTTAGATTTTCGTTCTTTTACTTCTCCAGAAAGTGTTTCTCTAATAACTTCCATGCTTTTTTCAAGCCCAGCTAGTATCTTTAAAGTGATAATTCTGAACTCTAGATCCGACATCGTACTAATGTCCATATTGAGTAAGTTCCTGACAGTCGGTACTACCTCTTGTTCTTTTTGTTGAGGTGATTTTTTCTGTTTTGTCATTTTGTCCAGAGGAGAATAGATGAATGAGAGAACAAAATGCTAACAGGGTAACAACATCCCCAGAATGTATACTCTAAACAAATCAGAAAAGACCTGAGGCAGTGGGAAAAGAAAGGGAAAGAGAGAAAAAAGAAAAAGAAAAGAAAAAAAGAAAAAGATAAAGATAAAAAGAAGCAAAAACAGAACAAAACAAAAAAAAACCAGAATATGATCAAATATGATCAGGCTGGTACATAGATCAGTGCCACACACTAGAATTTGGGTGTATTTTGGTCTGTTAGAAGAAAGTGCCTCCCAGAATTTCAAAAAAAGAAAAACTTATATATGTACAAAAATAAGGGTTGATATGATTAAGGGATGGAATATGACTGTAAAGATGGAAAGTATAAAAAAATTTTATAAAAAGAATTGTTAAGCTGTTTGAAAAAAGAAAGAAGAGGATTTAAAAAAAAAAAGAAAAAAAAAGGGAGAGAATGTGATCAGGTAGGGGAGTAGAAAAAAACCATACACTAGAGATTTAGGGTATATTTTGATCTGTTAGAAGAAACTATCTCAAAATTTTAAAGAGAGAACAACTTATATTTATATACCAAAAATACGGGTAACTACTATGAAGGGATAGAATATGACTCTAAAAATGAAAAATAAAAATGTTTTTTAAAAAAGGGATAGATAAGATGTTGGCTGAAAAAGGGAAAAAGAAAAATTCAAAAAAAGAAAGTTAAAAAAAATTAACTTTGAAAGACTAAAGAGGGGCGCCTGGGTGGCTCAGTTGGTTGGGCGACTGCCTTCGGCTCAGGTCATAATCCTGGAGTCCCGGGATCGAGTCCCTCATCGGGCTCCCTGCTCGGCAGGGAGTCTGCTTCTCCCTCTCCCTCTGCCTGCCTCTCTGCCTACTTGTTCTCTCCCTCTGTCAAATAAATAAAATCTTAAAAAAAAAAAAATGAAAGACTAAAGAATCATGGTAAAAAAGCCATGGATTCTATGTGCATCATTCCCCTAGCGCTGGAGTTCTGCCATTTCATTGATTGGTAAACTTGGTCTTGGCTGGCTGTTCTCGCTGATCTTCTGGGGGAGGGGCCTGTTGCTGTGGTTTCCAAATGTCTTTGCCAGAGGTGGAATTGCCCCGCCCTTGCCCGGTCCTGGCTAAGTAATCTGCCCGGGTTTGCTCTTGGGAGCTTTTGTTCCCTGCAAGCTTTCCATACAGCTTTGGAGGCCGAGAGCGAAAATGGCGGCCTCCCAATCTCCACCCCGGAGGAGCCAAGAACTCGGGGCCCCACTCCTCAGTGAGCTCCCAGAGAAAAGCAGTCAGTTTCTCCCGTCTCTCCGGTCTCCGGCTGCACTCTGTGCTCACCCGGACTGTGACCACGTGATTCTATCTCTGGCACCTGACCCCGTGTGAAGTCTCCAAACCAAGCAGATCCCTGCGGTGCGTTCCAGCGCCTCTCCTCCCAGGGGAGGAAGGGGAGTCTCCCCGGATCTGCCGCTTGTTGGGTCCATGCTGGAAGAGCAGTGGCCCGACTGTGCCGTGGATCCCAGTTTATGGCAACCCCAAGCTGAGAGCCCGCTCCTCAGCTCCGTCTCTGCAGCTGGCTTCCCCGCTCTGATACCTGGGAGCTCTGCCGCACTCAGGCACCCCCGTCTTCCTGTGACCCCGAGGGTCCTGAGACCACACTGTCTGGCGAGGGTTCCACCCCCAGTTTAGCCACTGGAGTGACCTCCCTCAGCAGAGCAGACTTCTAAAAATTCCGATTTTGTGCTCCGTGGCTCTATCACTTGCCAGAAGCAGCGGATAGAGGCCCCGTCCCCTGCCGTCTATCCTCCCGATTATCGCCTCGGATTCACTTCTCCGCACGTCCTACCTTCCAGAAAGTGGTCGCTCTTCTGTTCAGAGAGTTGTTGCTATTCTTTTCTTTGATCTCCTGTTGAGTTTGTAGGTGTTCAGAATGGTTTGATCCCTATCCAGCTGAATTCCTGAGACCAGATGAAATCCAGGTCTCCTACTCCTCTGCCATCTTGCTCCACCCCCGAATGGGTATTATTTCTTCTTTGAATGTTTGGTAGAATTCCCCAGGGAATCCATCAGACCCTGGACTCTTGGTTTTTGGGAGGTTTTTGATCACTGCTTCAATCTCGTTACTGATTATTAGCCTATACAGGTTGTCAATTTCTTCCTGTTTCAGTCTTGGTAGTTTATAGGTTTCCAGGAAGGCCTCCATTTCATCCAGATTGCTCAGTTTATTGGCATATAGTTGTTGATAATAATTTCTAATAATTGTTTCTATTTCCTTGGTGTTGGTCATGATCTCTCCCCTTTCATTCATAATTTTATTAATTTGGGTCCTTTCTCTTTTCTTTTGGATAAGTCTGGCCAGGGGTTTATTGGTCTTATTATTTCTTTCAAAAAACCAGCTTTTAGTTTCATTGATCTGATCTTCTGTGTTTCTGGTTTCTAATGCATTGATTTCTGCTCTAATTTTAATTATTTCTCTTCTAATGTGTGGCTTAGGCATTGTTTGTTGCTTTTTCTCCAGTTCTTTAAGGTGTAAAGTTAGTTGGTGAATTCGGGATTTTTCTATTTCTTTGAGTGAGGCTTGGATGGTTCTGTATTTCCCCCTAGGACTGCCTTTGCAGTATCCCATAGATTTTGGACTGATGTGTTTTCATTCTCATTGGTTTCCATGAATTGTTTAAGTTCTTCTTTGATTTCCTGGTTGACCCAAACATTCTTGAGCAGAGTGGTCTTTAGCTTCCAAGTGTTTCAATTTCTGCCAAATTTTTTCTTGTGATGGAGTTCCAGTTTTAAAGCATTGTGGTCTGAAAATATGCAGGGAATAACCTGAATCTTTTGGTATCAGTTGAGACCTGATTTGTGACCCAGTATATGGTCTATTCTGGAGAAAGTTCCATGTGCGTTCAAGAAGACTATTTTGTTTTTCAGGGTGGAATGTTCTGTATATATCTCTAAGGTCCATCTGGTCCAGTGTGTCATTCAAAGCTCTTATTTCCTTGTTGATTGTCTGCTTAGATGATCTGTCTATTGCTGAGAGTGGAGTGTTGAGGTCTCCTACAATTAATGTATTATTACCAATATGACTATTTTGATTAACAGTTGGCTTATGTAGTTGGCTGCTCCCATTTTGAGGGTGTAGATATTGACAATTGTTAGATCTTCTTGTTGGATAGACCCTTGTAAGAATAAAATAGTGTCATTCTGTGTCTCTAACCATAGTCTTTAGCTTAAAATCTAATTTGTCTAATATGTGAATTGCTACCCCAGCTTTCTTTTGAGGTCCATTGACATGGAAGATGGATCTCCATCCCTTCACTTTCAGTCTGGATGTATCTTTAGGTTCAAAATTAGTCTCTTGTAGACAGCATATGGATGGGTCCTGTCTTTTTATCCAATCTGCAACCCTGTGCCATTTTTGTGAGTATTTAGGCCGTTCACATTGAGAGTGATTATTGGAAGATATGAATTTATTGTTGTCGTGTTGCCTGTGAAGCCCTTTTTTTAATAGATTGTCCCTGTAACTTTCTGTTGTATATGACTCTTGGGGTCTTTCTCCTTTTATAGAACCCCCCCTTAATATTTCTTGCAGGGCCAGCTTAGTGGTCACATATTCTTTCAGTTTCTGCCGGTCCTGGAAGCTCTGCATCTCTCCATCCATTCTGAATGACAGCCTTGCCAGATAAAGTATTCTTGGCTGCATGTTCTTCTCATTTAGCACCCCGAATATGTCTTTCCAGGCCTTTCTGGCTTGCCAGGTCTCTGTGGATAGGTCTGACATTATTCTGATGTTCCTCCCTCTGTATGTAAGGAATCCCTTCCCCCAAGATGTCCTTAAGATGGTTTCCTTGGTTCTAAAAATCACAAGTTTTATTATTACATGCCAGGGCATTGGCCTGTTTTCCTTGATTTTGGGAGGGGTTCCCTCTGCCTCTAGGACACAAATGTTTGTTTCATTCCCCATATTAGGGAAGTTCTCAGCTATGATTTGCTTAAATATATATTCTAGTCCCCTCTCTCTCTCCACCCCCTTAGGGATCCTAATAATTCTGACATTGGAACGTTTCATAGCGTCACTTATTTCTAATATTGTTTTCATGGATTTTAAGCTGTTTCTCCCAGGCCTCCTCTTTTTCCTTATTTTCTATTATTTAGTGTTCCTGATCACTAATTTTTCTTCTGCCTCATTTACCCTAGCTGTTAGAGTATCTAGATTAGATTGGGTCTCACTGATAGCATTTTTAAGTTCTGACAATTCAGCTTTTATTTCTTCCCTTAGAAACTCTATATTGCCATTAATCGATTTCTCCATTCTAGCATCCTCTTCATAACTGTTACCCTGAAGTCTATTTCCGACATCTTGCTTATAACTCTACCCATTTGTAAATCTGTGGCAAAAGTCACAGTCTCTGTCTTACCTGTTTTGGGGGTTCCTCCTCTTAGTCATTCCATTGAGGGGTGGTTGAGGGGATGTACAGAGTCCAAATTATTGACCACAACCCAAGCAAGATGCACCTGTTTTATAAGGACCTTAAGGTTGCTGACCTCTTGTTTTCCCAGCCTGTCTTCTGGGGGAGGGCCCTGCTGTGCTGTTACTCAGGCAACCCTGTTTGGGCAGAGTTGCCCTGCCCCCCTGTGGCGGGGGATGTGCTCAGTGAAAACCGGCTATTTGGCGCTTTTGTTCTCTGGCAGCTTTCCCTGGCAGCTTTCTGGGTCGCTTCCAAGAGTCCTTGCAAAAGAGACTGTTTCCAACCCTCTGCCTCAGAACAGAGTCAGTTCTTCAGTGAGCTCTCCAGGCCACACTGTCTCCATTTCTGTGCTGCTAAAACTGCAGCGTCCTGTGTTGTGCACCCCACAAGAGCACTCCCAGTGCTTGCTTCTGTGTCCAGGCACATCTCTGCCCTTTGTGCTTCTAAAACCACTAGCCACCCCCAGTTCACCCGCAGGCCCCTGCAGCTCCATGTTTCCATCCAGGGGGCTGCCCTAAAGTTCTTTCCCTGGTGCTACTGGTCTTCGAGTCTGTGCCCCATTCCCAGCATGGGAGGCTATCGCTCACCGGTGGTGTAGGATCCCCACAGCTCCCTCCCCCTTCTGTTTATCCTCCGATATCTGCCCAAGGAATCATGGCTCCCTGCTTCGTACCTCAAAACCAACCGCCTGCGATATTCTGTTTGTAGAGATCCAGATGTATTTTCTTACATCTCAGGCTGATTTCATGGGTGTTCATAGTGGTCTGGTAGATATCCAGCTCAATTCAGGGACTGGTTGGAATAGGGTCCCCTACTCCTCCACCATCTTTGCTCCTCTCCCTTAATATGTAAATTTTTAAAGACCAAGCCCAATTTTACATGTGTCTTCGATTAAAGGTGTGTGAAAATAAAGAGTCAAGTGTAAAAGGAAAGTCTATGAAAACTCTTTCTTAGTTTTATATATCTCTACTTGGACTAATTTACATTCGTTACAGTATTTAGTAAATGATGTCTGATGGCATGGGTCCAAAGATAAGATCCTAACAAGTCTTTTTCTAGTAAGAATTCCCACAGAAATGGAAGGTACAAGCCACAGAATGGATCCACGAATGCTTTTAGCTCATTGCCATTATTCACATCATCTCTTGTGATAGGAATTTTAAGAAAACTCATGGCTAAAACTTATCAAATTAATAAATATAGTTTCTTAAAAATTATACAGTTAATAAAAGCAAACAACAACAGGTAAAATCTTAACTGACTGAGCCACCCAGGTGCCAGCCAACAGGTAAAATCTTAACAACAGTGGTCATCTTGCTGTGAAAACTGAGAAAGGTATTCTTGGCATTACTCCACATAATTATATCTCACTTTTATTAGGAGATATTTAATAAATTCTTATTGTATTTATATCCCTACAATGGGTAAGTAAAAGTCTACATTGTGGTTATTTATAAGAATCTTGATTAGGGGTGCCTGGATGGCTCAGTAGATTAAGTATCTGCTTTCAGCTCAGATCATGGTCTTAGGATCCTGGAATCAAGCACTGTGTTGGGCTCCCTGCTCAGTGGGAAGTCTGATTCTCCCTCCTCCTCTCTCCCTCCCCCACCCCCCACTCATGCTTTCTCTCTCTCTCAAATAAATAAATAAATAAATAAATAAATAAATAAATAAAATCTTTTTTAAAAAAAGAAACATATCCTGATGACTGATTTCTCTCTCTCTCATCACTTACCTCCTCTTCACACCTTTCCATGTTCAGAGGAGGAAAGTTGGATATTAAATTTGTCTTATATTTACATATTTATATTAATTTGTCTTGTATTTATTCTTCAAGTCATTGGTTTCTCATAAATTAAACATATTTTCAAACATTATAATTCTTTTAACTATTGTCTTAAATCTCTTCTTGAAATAAACAGGTTACAACCAAAGTAATACTTTTCTGCCACATACACTGTAACTTCAATATGTGGTTTTCAAAGGTCAAAACATTTCCGTCCTTTTCAGATGTGATCAAAAGTGTGAATGAAACACTTCCTGGCCACTGCCTAGAGCATATCCTCTTTCCAAGTACTGTATGCCCCCTCCTGCCCTAGTGTGAAGGAGTGTGTTCTTACTGCCAAGCTGTACCAAGGGGAAACCCTACCTGGCCAAGGTTGATTGGCCCATACTGGATCAATGATCTACGTGCTGGGCCAGTCCAATGAACTCTTGAATTTGAGTACGAGACCACTGCCCAGTAAGACTCAAGTGGTCTTGAGTACAGAGACCACTGCCCAGCAAGGGGTTTCCCTTCCCCACCAAGGGAAAGTAAACACTTTCCCTTACACTCTGATGTTGAGCATGGCTATGTTATTTGCTTTGGCAAATGGAATGTTAGCAGATGGACTACAGTCATAGGCATTAATTATGTTTGCATGGCTTGACTTGTCTCTTGTACTCTGGTGATCTGGTAGGAGAATATGCCCCAGGTCACCACTGTGCCTTCATCTTGACCCCAGAATGAAGTAGGGAGATGTTCCTGGTAGCCAGTGGAGCAAGGACTGAGCAGAACTGGAACACCCCCTGGTCTGAAGTCTTGGAGCCTGATGTCTGGTGTAGTCTGGCAGGGTTGCAGCTAAAGTGAGCATGGGAATAAGTTATTTTTATTTTAAGCCTCTGTATTTTAGTGTGCTTTATTATGCAACATTATTGAGGCAATAACTGACTCACAAACTAGGAATTATTTGATTGTACTTCTTGGAGATGGCAGGTAATTCAGGCTGGGCTTGAGGTGGCTGTTTTGGAGCATGACAATCTAGTGAACAAGCAGAGAGAATTGCAGCTATCTCTTGTTCCTTTCTCCATTGGAGCATTTTCCTTATTTCTTGGGGACTGATTTTTAAGTGATGTAGAAAGAGGGAACTGGCTCTTCGTCAAACACATGGCATGTCTTTAGATATTATTTTTTGCAGACTGAAAATTTGCAATACAGAAGACCAATATCTTGAGTACACTGTGGTCATTAACGTAGGGGAGGATCATATAGTGACAGAATGGAAATGGTACTGGATTTAAATGTTCATAATAAATTCAAATTAGTAGTCTTTCAATGTAGTCACAATGTAAAATGAGAATGAAGTGGAAGCTTTCAACTTGAAAGCTGTTAAGGTTGTTAAATGTTCAGAGAATATTGTCAAAATGTGCTATCCTGACTGCAGATGTACAAAATGACTTTCTGGAGGTTAATGAAAACAGAAGAGTCTACACTGACCAGAGGGCTTGTTGGTTAGTTGAAAGCATAGTCAATGAGCTAAATGGAATCCCAAAGTCTTCTTGATGTGAGGAAAAGATTTTTTCCATAAATGAGTTTGTATCACTGTACTGATGAACCACTGAGTGTATTTATACCTTTTACAAAATGTCAAAACATAGCAAAATTCATGTGTTTCTATGTAAGAATTCAGATGCTCTGTGATGCAGTAGGATGGTCAAGAGAAAAGAGAGCATACAGTAGAATTTTAGGGACTGTAGGATCCTTTTAGCTGCAAGTATAAGAAGGCCAAATCAGACTTGTTTAAATGATGAAGATAACATATTAACTCATGTAACTGAAAGTCCAGAAAAGGTCAGGCTTGAAGAAGGGCTTAATCTTTTGGGTCAACATAAATCAGATCCTGGTTTGGTTCCTACTGTTAGTCTCAGTCCTTTGGCTGGCTGTCCTTGGGGTGGGAAGTTAGTAGTTAACTATTACTAGGACTATATAGGGCTTTAAATCATACTTAGTAGGGGAGATAGGGTGCACTTTTTGTGGTGGCTACCACCAATGAAAAACAAAATTCCTTCCTCTTAGGACTGCCTTTGCTGCATCCCAAAGATTTTGAATAGTTGTGTTTTCATTTTCATTGGTTTCCATGTATTTTTTTAATTCTTCTTTAATTTCCTGGTTGACCCATTCGTTCTTCAGTAGGATGCTCTTTAGCCTCCATGTATTTGAGTTCTTTCTGACTTTTGTCTTGTGATTGAGCTCTAGTTTCAAAGCATTGTGGTCTGAAAATAGGCAGGGAATGATTCTGGGGAGGGTATGTGCTCTGGTAAGTGCTGTGAATTGTGCAAGACTGTTGAATCTCAGATCTGTACCTCTGAAACAAATAATGCAATATATGTTAAGAAAAAAAAAAAGAAGAAGAAGGTAGCGGGAGGGGAAGAATGAAGCGGGGGAAATCAGAGGGGTAGACGAACCATGAGAGACGATGGACTCTGAAAAACAAACTGAGGGTTCTAGAGGGGAGGGGGGTGGGAGGATGGGTTAGTCTGGTGGTGGGTATTGAGGAGGGCACATTCTGCATGGAGCACTGGGTGTTATGCACAAACAATGAATCATGGAACACTTCATCTAAAACTAATGATGTAATTTATGGGGATTAACATAAGAATAAAAAAAATGAATTTAAATTAAAAAAAAATTTTCAGGGAAATAAAAGATGATACTGCATCCATGAAACAGGAGATTCTATTACAGAGGAATATTCAGAAAAATGTAAAAGAAAAAAGTTCTTGGAAATTAAAAGTATGATAACAGAAATGAGAAATTCAATAAATGGATTAGAAGGGAAATTGAGAAACTCTCCCAGAACTCAGATTAAAATACGAACAGAAAATACAGGAGTAGGCTTAAGAGAAATACAGGAGATCCAATACCTGAATAATAGGATGACAGGGAAGATGAGGTAGAAATCACCAACAGAAACATTCATAGAAATTTCCCAAAATTAAATGAAGAACATGAATTTCCACATTGAAAATGTCCAGGGGTGCCTGGGTGGCTCAGTTGGTTAAGCATCTGCCTTCGGCTCAGGTCGTGATCCCAGGGTCCTGGGATCGAGTCCCATGTTGGGCTCCCTGCTCAGTGGGGAGTCTGCTTCTCCCTCTCCCTCTCCCCCTCCCCACCACTTGTGTGCTCTCTCTCTCTCTCTCTCTGAATTAAATAAATAAAATCTTAAAAAAAAAAAAAAAGAAAAACAAAATTCCTTTTTCAGAAGTCCCTGAGAAATACCTGCTTGTTTTCCTGAATGGGGTACCTTCCAACTAATCCTTGTGGCTAATGGTTGATCAAGGCCACACTGAGTTCACCTGAATGGGAAGAATAAAGGGAAATGTCAGGCCATTGCTGATCTCTGGGGCCACCCAGGGTAGTCCTGCAACCAGGAAGTCTACAGTCTGCTGGAGAAGATGTGAGACAGATAATTATAATACAGGGAGATCAGAAGGGGACAGACACTCACAGCCAGTGTAGTGATATCCTTCAAAGACTCCCAGCAGGAAGTACTGGCCTGGATCTAAAAGAATGAATAGGAATTTAGTGGACAAAGTAGAAGTAGAGAAGGAAAAAATTTTGGGTAGAGAGAACATCATGTTATAAAAAAGGAGTTTTATTGGAAAGCCTGAAGTAACAACCAGTATAGAAGAATCTTATTGAATACAAATTGACAAGGTAACCACAAGAACAATAGGAAAGATTTAAAAACTAACAAAGAGGGAGAAGGAAAGATGGCGGAGGAGTAGGGGACCCTATTTCAACTGGTCCCCAGAATTGAGCTGGATATCTACCAGACCACTCTGAGCACCCACGAAACCAGGCTGAGATGTCAGAAGATCTGGATCTCTACAAACGGAATATCGCAGGCGGTTGGTTTTGAGGTACGAAGCAGGGAGCCATGATTCCTTGGGCAGATACCGGAGGATAAACGGCAGTGGGAGGGTGCCTGGCTGTGGGGATCCTACACGATCAGTGAGTGACAGCCTCACGCGCTGGGGACGGGGCACAGACTCTCAGACCAGTAGCGGCGGGGAAAGGACTTTAGGGGAGCCCCCGGTGTGGAAACCCGGACCGGCGGTAGGGTCGCATGGGCGAACTGGGAGTGGCTGGCAGTTTTAGAAGCACAAAGGACAGAGACGTGCCCCGACCTGGGGGCAGGACTGGGGGCACTGCAGAGGGGCACACAACCCAGGACACTGCAGTTTATAGCAGCACGGACAGAAACAGAGACCGTGTGGCCTGGAGAGCTCACTGAAGAACAGACTGCGGTCTCTCTGCTCTGAGGCAGAGAAACAGTCTCTTCTGCTCTGAGTCGCGGAAGAGACGCAGAAAGCCACCAGGGAAAGCCACCAGAGAACAAAATCCCCAAAAACTGATTCCTGCTGAACCAATCCCCCACCACAGGGGGGCAGGGCATCTCCACCCAAACAGAGTTGCCTGAGTAACAGTGCGGAAGGCCCCTCCCGCAGAAGACAGGCTGGGAAAACAAGAGGCCAGCAACCCTAAGGTCCCAAGAAAACAGGTGCATCTTGCTTGGGTTCTGGTCAATAATTTGGACTCGATACAGTCCATCAACCACCCATTAACAGAATGACTAGGAGGAGGAACCCCCAAAATAGAAAAGACTCAGAGATTATGACTTATGCTGCAGATTTACAAATGGATGCAGATATAACCAAGATGTCGGAGATGGAATTCAGGCTAGCAATTGTGAAGACAATGGCT